>NW_025195215.1:0-4350 GCF_004010195.1 Chiloscyllium plagiosum | reverse complement strand
TGGTATGGGTTAACTGATATTTGGGCAAACAGCAGTATTCAGCTGCTGGATTGTCTACAGCAAAACAAGGTCTACTGTGTGGGGTGGCTGAAATTTGAATACTCAGCAGTGTGCAATGTGTGTGTTCTCTGTAGTCAAGCCCCATCGTCAGTAATACAATACCTACAGAGCGAGATAACTATGACACTCCGCAGAGTCTACCGTGTGTATTGCCTCCAGTGATGCAACATCTACACTGTGGAACAACTGTGATTTGAACAGTTAGCAGTGTGAATTCTGTACATTGTCTGTAGTAATGCAATGTGTACAGTGTGGAAAACTGATATTTGAGCATTTGCTGAGGGCAGTCTGTGTATTGAACTGGCAAGTTCACAGTGACATGCTGGATCCATTCCAGTCTTCACTGTTGGACAATGCAGCTATGGAAGAACTCTGAGAGACTGAATGGAGCCTTGTAGCTGGTGAGATCCGCGTTAGAATCAAATATTTAACGGACTGATCGACTATCCAAACTGCTCAGAGAGTGTTTTCCTCACGTCCTTGAAATTGAGTTATTTTTGTTCATCGTGTCCAGCTCCACGTTTTTAGCCTCGGGTTCTTGTATCCCTGAGGAGAGATTAGGTTCCAGCTGAGACTCACCCACTGGGTTATTCTTAACGTATGAACAATAAGAGGCATGTTACCCAGGGCTCTTGAGTTGCCATGGAAGTATTCCTATCTTTGATCCAGGAGGTCTGAGTTCATTTCCCACATCTTCTTATCACACCAAGGGCACATAAAGCCAATTTTGAGAAGTCAGCCATGTTTTGTTTTGGAGTAAGAATGGTTGCTGTTTGATGAGGCTATCATTGACATGGCGAAAAACAGCAATCCATTGCATTTGTGGAGATTTGGTGCGTGTTTGAATCTTTGAGCGAGGCGGGGAGATGATGCCATTGCTCCTGTTTTCCTGTTTGCTCTGCTGTGCGCATCTTTTCTGTTTCCATATCTCGGCGAACAGAACCACAACAACTAAAGGTGACCGTTAACCAGACTTGAAGACGAATTTCCTCATTCTCCAACTCAGCCTTCTCCCAGTTTCCATCTCTCCCAGTTTCTGAACCTCCACCAGACCCAAACATTTCTTGAAAGCAGACCTGTAGTTTTACTTCCCATCCTCTGTTACCATTTATACCCCTCAACCAGACCAGCCCCTACTTTGTCGTGAACTTTGAGATCTGGCTGTGTGCAATTGCCTTCTCTCCCGTATTAAAACAGTGGCAAAACTCATTAAAGATTATATGTACATCCAATATTCTAAGATGTCCTGGGATTCTGGAAGGTGTTGTAAGTTATTTCCTTGAGATCTGCACCTTGCCTGATCTGTCCCCTCCTCTACAGCTATCTCTGCTTTTATCTCTCTCCACTATTCTTTTTGTTTCTATCGATCTGCCTGTCGCTATCTCGCTGCTTCTACCTGATTATTCCTTCTCTCTCTCACTTTCTCTCCCTCCCTCCATTTTCTCCATTCAATACTTTTTACAATCTCTTTTCTGTTTCTCAATTAATTTCCCTACCTTGCTGTATTCCTACGTATCACCCTCTGTAAACAATCTTTAATCTTTCCATCTTCATATCATTGCTGTTGCATTAATGTTGACATTGGGTTGCTCAATTGGCTGGATTTCTCGATTGCACTGCAGAGTGATGCCAATAATAAAAGTTCAATTCCTGTTCCAGCCGAGATAAAGTTCAAAAGAGAGAAGATGAGGAGTAGGCATTTTGGCCCCTCAAACCTGCTTTGATATTCAACAGGATCATGTGTGTTCAAACATTCCTCCCATCCCCTTTCCTGCCCTGTCTCCATAACCTTTGGTTCCCCCGTCTGATCGAGAATCTCTCTCTCTCTCAGCCTTAAATATATGGAGGTATTATGGCCCACATGGCTCTCTGTCACAAGGAGCTACAAATCTTTACAATCCTCTGAAGGAAGAACATCTTCCTCCACTCAGTCTGCAATTGGAATTCCTTCATTCTGAGAGTCAGTTCCTTGTCTCCAAAATAAGGGGAAAGCATCCTCTCAACATATTTCCTGTCAAGCCCCTTAAGAATCATATATATTACACGTGAGATCACTTGTCATTCACCTAATCTCCAGTAAATAGAGTCCAAAGTGTTTAGACTTTGTTCAGAATGCAAACTCTTCATCCCAAAAATCTTCCCGGCGTAAATTCTTGCAATGAAGCTTCACTGCTTGCAATGAAGTTATGTATTTCCTTAAACATTGTGAACGGATGTGGTCCACATGGTAAGACTTCCATACTCTAATACTGCAGCCCACTTGAAGTAAGGACCAACATTCCAATCACCTTCTGGATTATCCGATGCCCCTCTGTGTGAGCTTTCTGTGTAATGTGCACAAGTTCCACTAAGTGCCTTTTTTTTTGCTGCTCTCTCCATTTAAAGACGATTAACTTAACTTCTTATCACATTATACTCCAATTCAAACTGTTGAACATCTGTCTAAACTATGAATATCTCTCCACAAACAGCTTGTATCCCTCTTATGACCTGCATTTCCAGCCACTGTGATATCGTTTTCTATTTTGGAGACAGGATTTTCACTTCCTTGCTCCAACTCATGAAGCCCCCGCAGGTCCCACCTTCTCAGTCTCTCCAGTCGCCTGGGGTGGGGTGACCCCTCTAGTTAAACCACCACCAGCTGTCTCCCAATAGTTACATATTTCTTAGGTGCTGCTGTTGTTTTCTTCATTATTTACCTCTGAAGCGGAACCAGTCGCCGTCCTGTCTGACTGTCTTTCTCAAGCTGTTTGGAATCTTGCCCTCGCTGTGAACAAAAAGTTTACTCCCTGCCTGACTAACAGCAAGAAAGCAGGAAGGCAGATTGTATGTTGGCCTTCATTGATAGAGGATCGGAATTCAGATTCGGGATGCTCACTGACGCTATAGAGGACATGGTGAGGTCACTCCTGCATTATTGTGTCCGGTGTTGGTCCCCCTACCTCAAAGATGATATTCTCACAATAGACAGGGTGCCCATCGCGACTGCTCCACCACGCAATGAGATCATCGCTGAAATGATCATCAACAAACCCACTTCTCTGCCTTTTCCCCATTACCCTCCATTTACTTCCTTATTAAAAACCTCTCTATCACAACACATAAACACGTAGTGAGTTGATGGATGCAGGCGATGAGCAGGCAGATGGGATTAGAGGAGAATAACATCATGGTCTGCACAGAAATGGTGATTTGAATGGCCTGATGTTCTGTTGCATTCTTCGGAATTCCCAATGTGCTCGTATAATGTTAAAGCATGCAAGGCTGTGGGCCAAGTGCTGGAGAATGGGACCAGAATAGGATGTGATTACTAGGGTACTGATCGCCAAGTGGTATTATTGTTGTTCCGTTAGTCTCTAGTCCCAGGTAGAGTTTTGAGGATGATGTTCAAACAAGGCTTGGACAGATGGTGTTTGAACTGAAATGTTGAGGCAGAGGCTGGACTCAATGTCACAGACTTCCCAGGCCAAGCTACAGCTGTGTCTGTCCCCTCAGGTAGTCGTTTATGGTCCATGGGATCCTGCAGGAGGACAGAAATTCCGGGCCAGAATTCAGAGGTTACATTCCTATCTCAGCTAACACCAGCCAGTGATGTGTGCCACGACCTCCACGAACAGCTCGATGGAAGATTGTAACGAGCCTACGCAATCCACCCCCTCGCATTCCCAATGGGCACAGTCAATGGTCTGGCCCTTTAGCACGTTGAAGATGGAGGCTGTGATAATTAACTAATGAACCGTTTATCGTTTCATATGATATGCTACGGTGCTCCTGCACCTCACACTGTGGCTGTGCAGTGATCACCAGAGGATGATTAAAGCATTGAATTAGCTGCTTCTGTACCTGATAGTGGCCAAGCCTATCGCTGCAGATGGAGACAGGGAATCCTGGCTGTTGGTGGGAGGTGAGGATGTCTTTCAAAGGGAATGTGAGCAAGGAGAATGCTGGAGAAATCCCAGGCCTGTCTGGCAGCGTCCGAGGAGTGAAAGAAACACTGCTCACATTTCCAGTCCCATTCCTGACGACATTCTGAAGAAGAGTGAGAACAGACTGGAAACGTGAACTCTGTTTCTCTCTCTGTCTCTGCACAGATGCTGCCAGGCCTGCTGAGTCACTCCATCAGTGTCTGCTTCAGATTGTCAGCACCAAAGGATTTAGCCTTTAGTCTGTTGAGGTAAGCAAGGTATTAGTGGGAGGAGGATGTAGACTGGGCAAAGAATAAAGCCATTCAACAGTTTCATGTCTGAATTCTGCTGCTCCACCTGTGTTTGTCCAGGCTTCATTACATCA
>NW_025195214.1:0-4350 GCF_004010195.1 Chiloscyllium plagiosum | reverse complement strand
TCCATTCTTAAATAGGAGACCAACAGTGCATACAATCTCCAGATATGGGCTCAATAATGTTCTGTATTACTGAACCATAACATCCCTACTTATATATTCAGCTCCTTCACAAAAATCCATATAATTAGATTAGTTTTTCTCATTAGAGTCATAGAATCTCTACAATGCAGAAACAAGCCATTCAGCCCATCAGGTCTGCACAGATCTTCCAAACAGCATCTCAGCCATATCCAGCCCACTACCCTATTCCTGTAACCCTGTGTTTCCCATTGCTAACCTACATGGCCTACACATGTTGGAACGAACAATTTAGCATGGCCAATCCACTTAACTTACACACTATAGAATCATAAAGTCCATTTGTATGGAAGCAGGCCATTTGGCCCATCAAGTCTCCACCAACCCTACAAAGAGCATCCCACGCAGAACCAGATCCCTACAACCTTGTATTTTCTGTGGCTAATCCACCTAACCTACATAGCCCAGGACATTATGGGGCAACCGAGCATGGCAAATCCACGTAACCTGTACATCTTTGGACTGTGGAGGAAAACTGGAGCACCTGGATGACACAAATGCAGACATGTGAAAAATGTGCAAACTCCATAATTATAGATTTTGTTATACAGAATCCCTATAGCGTGGAAATATGCCCTTCAAGTCCACACCGACCCTCCAAAGAGTAACCCACCCAGACTCATTCCCCTATATTTACCCCTGATGTACCTACCCTACACAATTTAGCATGGTCAAATCACCTACCCTGCACATCTTTGGATTGTGGGAGGAAACCCTAGCACCCAGAGGAAACCCATGCAAACTCAGGGAGAATGTACAAACTCCACACAGACAGTCACCTTAGGCTGGAATTGAACCCAGGTCCCTGGTGCTATGAGGCAACAGTATTAACCACTGAGCCACCATGCTGCCCATGACTCATGTTAGAATTGAAGAAGTTCTAAGTTCTGTTTCTCTCTCTCCACAGATGCTGCCAGACCTGCTGTGATTTTTCCAGCACTTCCTGTTTTTATTTCTAGCATCAGCATCTGAATCATTTGCTTTTTGAATGTTTAATAATCATATTGTGAATGTTACTGTGCTGCTTTTGTTTGTGTTGGCATCTGGAATTACATCAACTTTTAAATCTTAAAATAGGATTGTATTAGAAAATTGTTTGGGAAGCTCTCATCAAAAGTGTGCACAGAAATATGGCCCAATGTGGTCAGCAAATGCAGAAGCAATGAACAAAGTAATCAGTAATACTGCTAAAGCATGCAATTCTTTCAAATGGGTATTTAATCACCAAAAACCGGTGCAAGTCACACACCTGCTTCACTGTCAGATCATTCCACAGTAATCAATAATGAAAGACTGGAGAACAGTGATTGCACAAGAATTAAATTTAAATTTGAATAAATATTTTGGACTTCCTTTGTAAGTTTTCATCTTAATCTATGCCAAAAAAATGTGTTTGCAAATGTGAATTTTGACTAGCTTTGTTTTATAAGTTTTTTGTTTTAAATGGAGGGTGGTTTATAAGATGTAACTATGGATAAAGGCAGTCAATTGTTCACTGGGAAAGCCTTCCTTACAACCAATGAATAAATGTCTCAATCTCTGTTTCTTAATTTCAATCAGAACAACAGCAGGACCTGAGACAGTCGGCCTTAAGAGAACATAAGAACTAAGAACAGGTAGATTAGAGAAATGCTGGAAAAGCACAGCAGGTCAGGCAGCATCCGAGGAGCAGGAAAATTGACGTTTTGGCAAAAAGCCCTTTATCAGGAATCAGATTCTGTGCTTTTCCAGCACCACTCTAATCTTGACTCTGATCTCCAGCATCTGCAGTCCTCACAGTCCTCCTAGGCTATTCCCTCAAGCCTGCTCCTCCTTTTAATACAATCATGGCTAATCACAGCTCAACCTCAACACTACTTTCCCACCTACTCTTCATAACTCTTTCAACCTGTTACTAGTTAAAAATCTGTCTATCCCCTCCTTATATTTCCTCAATGTGCCAGCATCCACCACACTCTGGGACAGTGAATTTCAAGAGTCACAACCCCTTGAAATAATTAATTTCTCCTCAATTCAGTTTTTGGATTTGGATAAGCCAATTTAAAACAACGACCTCTCGTCTGTATTGCCCCGCGTAAGGAAATATCTTCTCTATGTCTATTTTGTCAATCCCCTTTAGCATCTTATATACCTAATAGATTTTCATTCTTCTAAACTGGTTGAGAGAGGAGATGAAAGTGCTTTGAGGTTGCTGACCCTCTTAACTTTCATGCACACTGATAGAACTTGAATAATTATAGGAGGAAATGTGGTCAGTTTTGATGGTCTAACAGCTTGTCAACACACAGCACTGGCTTTATCATTACAGTTGCAATTTGGTGACGTCTGATCATAAATCCAGATGATTGAGCCCATTTAATCCATCTTAAAATACTGTTGGACTCTTTGCTTTCATTCCAAAATGGTATGGCAGGGTCTCTCCTCAATGCTCCCAGCATGCAGAGACAACCCACCATCCCCGTACCACACTTTCCCCATAACAATGAGTTCCTGTCCCTGCTATTACTACTTGACATAATAACCCTGTTTCTTATAAAATCCCATAAGGAATAAACATTCTGTATGTTTTCCATTCACAATAATTTCATTTTGTACCAAAAGTTCATTCAATGCATGAACTTGACTATTTTGACGATGGTGTCAGTAGTGGAAACACACTTCCTCAACCCATGGTGAGGGACCATGCCAAGTTAGCTTTTGACAGACAGCATGTAATTAGCTGGCTCAGACAGCATATAATCAGATGCTCACTATAGAGACCAGGTTTTGAAATAGCTACACAAGTAGAATGATGTGCAATCTATAACTTTAATGGATTTTTGCATTGTATTGTCCTGGTGAACACTTGTTCCTTAGCCAACATCACTAAAATATGTTATCTTGCCATTTATCTCATTGCTGATTGTGGGACCTTGTTGTACACAAATTGATGGCCACATTTCCAACATAGTCTACGTTCAAAAAGAATCAATGGTTGCAAAACACTTTGGAAAATTCACATTAAACTCCATTTGTATATGGACATCCATTTGTATAAAAAAAGCAATCATTCCAGAATGTCTCTAAATATTAATAAGTGTTGCAGACCAGCCCATGCTTCATGAGAATTTCCTACTGAGGCTTAAAATTCTTTCCTCTTTTTCTCTCTTCACTTCATTTCATACATAACAGGCAGCAGACAGAGGAAGCCCAGGACGTGCATATCATCGACGGAGTGGGAGGGGGAGTTGAATTGTTCAACCACAGAGCAGTGAGGTTGGTGGGTGCTGGTGTCCCAGAGATTCCCACCAACCCAACCGCCCCGTGGCTGAACACTTCAACTCCCCTCCCACTCCCACTCCCACTCCCACTCCCACTCCCACTCCCACTCCATTAAGAACATGCAGGTCCTGAGCCTCATCCATCACCAAATCATTACCCCCTGATGCTGAGAGGAAGAATGCCTCATATTCCGCCTTGGGATCCTGCAACCACATGGGACAAATGTGGATTTGAACTGCTTCCTCATTTCCCCTCCCCCCACATTATCCCAGTCCAAAGCCTCTAACTCAGCACCGCCCTCTGGACCTGTCCATCACTGCCCCCTCTGACCTATCACCTTCTCCCTCACCTTCATCCACCTATCACTTTCTCAGCTACCTTCCCCCCCAACACCACCCGCCTCCCATTTATCTCTCAACCCAGGCCCACAAGCCTCATTCCTGATGAAGGGCCCATGCCTAAAATGTCGATTCTCCTGCTCCTCAGATGCTGCCTGACCTGTTGTATTTTCCCAGCAACTCATTCTCAACTCTGATCTCTAGCATCTGCAGTCCTCACTTTCTCCTTACAGACAGAGAAGCCCAATTGGCAATATTTCACATTGTATAGTCTCAAATCAAAGTAGAATTTGGGATTATGTAGATTTAAAATACCAAAACACATGTATTATGGTGTTTTGCTTGAAGCAAGCTCCTCCTTCCTTCATCTAACCCAACAGCATACATTTGACTCCTTTTCTTCCCATGTATATACTCTTAGATACATCTATGATTATGCTAATTGTCTCACCTACAAAATAACAAGATCACCATTCTAACCACTCTCAAAGTGAAGAGATTTCTCCTCAGTTTCTCACTGGATTAACTAATGACTATAATTCTGGTTTTGTCTGCATTCTATTTTAGAATCCCTAAAGTGTAAAAACAGGCCCTTTGGCCCAACAAGTCCACACCAACTCTCCAAAGAGTAACCCACTCCGACCCATTCCCCCTGCCCTAGCACAGCCAATTC
>NW_025195213.1:956-4350 GCF_004010195.1 Chiloscyllium plagiosum | reverse complement strand
TCTATATAGTACCTAAACAAGGCAGGAAAAAGTAGGCAGGCCTGCCTGCTTTTCTGATTCCTATCCATTGTGTGAGACTGGACAAACAATGCTGGTGTAGAGCAGTCAGAGGAGAAAGTGAGGGCTGCAGATGCTGGAGATCAGATCTGAAAATGTGTTGCTGGAAAAGCACAGCAGGTCAGGCAGCATCCAAGGAACAGGAGAATCGACGTTTCGGGCACAAGCCCTTCTTCATGAAGAGCAGTCAGAGCCAAGTGTGGAGTCCCTCCTCCCAAAGTCCATTTTGGAGAGCACATCCCACGTGTGATATCCTTCTTCTGGCACAGGCTGATGAGGCAGGTGTCATCCTTTTTAAATCAAAGATCTTGGAATTTACTAGCCTGCAACACTCAGTCACCCCCAAGTTCTTGTTCTGGAAGATCAACAAGTTTCAGGGAGACAAAAAAGCGTCTTTCATTGAATTGATGCTCCTCTCAGTCTGGTTGGTCTTTGTCTTCATCTCCCAGGAGCAGAGTGTAGAGCTCAGAGTCCTCCAGCATGGAGCTGCACGGGGTAAATCTCAGCAAGAACCACTGCATCTTTCTCCAAATGTACATTGCGAAGGCACAACAAGCAGGGGACATATTTTTGAAGTAATTCTTCGAATTGACTGTCATAAGAAATTGCTTACAAAAGATTTAGTGTCCTGTTTATATCCTTGAGCTGATGTTTGGATGAGACGAACTGGGAAGTCTGAAGTTCAGATTCTCAGAATTTATAGTGGTAGATTAAATACCAAGTTGTTTCTGCCATAATATAACTGTAGATAACTGTTTTAGTGAGCACGGTTATTCATGGATATGGGCCAAAGGCAAGTGTATGGGGTCAGACCACAGATCAGGCATTATCTCATTGGATGATTAGTATCACTTGCATTCTATCATTCACAACTAAAACGGAATTAGGGGAAGCAGATGGAAGATGCACATTATTAAATTGGTAAAAAATGTGATGAGTCGGTATTATTGAGGATTCTGACGATGAGATACTGCTACGTTTGGCTAAGGTTATTTCTGAATCTTAGATCCTACCAAAATAAATTTTGAGCCCATTCACATGACATACTTTATCAGATTTCGTTCTATCTTGCATTCTTATTGAAAAGCTTGCCTCAATCAGTTTCCTTTCGATTTGATAAGGCCCACTAACGCTTGCTTTTAAAGCCTCCCCTACCCCTGGGACTAATAGTAATACTTTATCTCCGCTAATGGGATTGTGAATGTTGGGTTTGTTTTGTCTGGAATCTCGTGGATTCATCCATTGTCATCATCAAATTCCGACTCACACTTTTTGTTTTGGGTAGGGGCCCAACAAAAACAATTCGCAACACTTGTCAAATTTTCCTGCAATGCGGGAATGGGTATTAAGGGTCCTGGTATTATCACTGCCTGAGGTTTTCCAATTACATATGACTTTCCGGCTCATAAAGATGCTTTTTTTATTTTGGTATGAGCTTTCCTTACTCCCAAATGACCTCCTACTGATGGTTCATCTGCTACCTGGAACCCTTCCTTTCTATAACCCACCAATAATACAATTAGTGACCTTCTGCCTTTTGGTCCTTTTAACCTTCCACTGTACTTCCCTTTACCACTTAACAAAACTCATTGGCATACCTTGTTTTCCCACAGCTTTTTTTTCTAACCCACCAATCCTGTGACTTCATGTGGTCTAGTTTATTACAGTGAAAGGAACTGAGCTTTTTAATTCTCTTTCTCCCTCAGAACTTTCCATTTTATCCTGTGGTAAATTATCTTTACTATCTTTAATGAGGTCTCCTGTTCCCTTATCACCCGAGGATTTCTCTTTTCAAAAGTTTCTATCCCTCACAGATTAAAACTGAATTTGGAAACCAGTCTTTGATTCATGAACCAACTCATAACCATCAGCCATTTCAGCTGTTCATCTTGCAATCGATAACTTTCTGTTCTTCCACGTGCATTCTCAGCTCCTCAGGAAGTGAATTTTTGAAATTCTCCAAAATAGACGTCTCTCAGCATTATATATTTGATCTGTTTTCAATGCCGTTATGCATCTATCAAAATTACTTTGTTTGATCCTTTCAAATTCAATGCATGTTTGACCAGGTTCCCTCCTTAGATTCCTAAAACGTTGTCTGTAGACTACTGGTACTAGCTCATGTACACTGAAGACGGATCTTTTCACCTCATACTCCCCAGATTCCAGATCTGATCGTGATGCAAATGCCTCACTGGGTGTATCTACCAACATTGCTTGAATCCATAATACCCAAATAAAAAGACAGGGTTGATAAAGGTAAACCATTTCCACAGGTTGGAGATTCAAGAAGTAGGGAGCATTGACTGAGAATTGGATCCAGACCAGGTAAGGACTGGAGAGATATTAGGAAGCATTTCTGCACACAAAGAGAGGTTGATGTTTGGAACTCTCTTCCACAATGCCAGTGGATGCTGGATCAGTTGTTCATGTTAAATGTGAGATAGATAACATTTTGTTATGCAAAGGTGTTAAAGCGATATCGGCTGGTGTGTGGAGTTAGGCCACGGTCCAACAGGATCGAGGGGATGCACAGCCAACTCCTTTTTATATTCCTCACTGGATATGGGCGACACTGGCTTATATGAGATTAATTGCCCATCCCTAATTGCCCAGAAGTGTTTGGAGTCACGCGTCGGCCAGACCAGATAAGGACAATGCTTTCTGTCCCAAAAGAGCATTAATGAACCAAACTGATGTTTTCCCAAAAGAATCGTTGTTAATCTTTTGATTTCATACACTTTGTTAGTTGGGTTTGAATTCCAATTGGTGGAATTCAAACCCGGGTCCCCAGAAAATGACCTGCGTTTCTCGATTAATAGTCTAGTGACGACATCGTTGCAACATGCCCCCACCCTCGGCCCACCCCGTCTGGCTAAGACTCTGTAAATTGTAATTCTGTAGAGGTAACTGAAGGTGTCTTTTGGATTGATAATAACTGATTAACTTTACATTGGTATACTATTCATTTTGAATTGAATTTAATATCCTTTTAAAAATTAACGAGAAACTGTCTGTGTGGAGTTTGCACATTCTCCCCGTGTCTGCGTGAGTTTCCTCCGGGTGCTCTGGTTTCCTCCCACAGTCCAAAGATGTGCAGGTCAGGTGAATTGGCCATGGTAAGTTGCCTGTAGTGTTAGGTGAAGGGGTAAATGTAGGGTCTGGGTGGGTTGCTCTTCGTAGGGTTGGTGTGGACTTGTTGGGCCGAAGGGCCTGTTTCCACACTGTAAGTAATCTAATCTAAAATGAATTATATTCTTTTTGCATTTAGTATGTTTGCCTGTGGATGAGTAATTGTGTTCTCTCTGCCTTTTTAGTTGTGCGTATATAATTATAG
>NW_025195213.1:0-736 GCF_004010195.1 Chiloscyllium plagiosum | reverse complement strand
TGTTAGCTTTTAAACAATTGCCTCCCCGCAACCACCAACTCCCACCCCCATCCCGCTGAGGAAATTGAAAACTGTTGCTTGGCGATCCTAACGCAGAAGTTCTGTTTGAGGATTCTCCCGATTGGTACTTCCTCCAGAGAGGCCACATTAAGGCCTTTACCACAGACTGTCCTCAATGGGCCCATCAAATTGATTCATCCCATGGCTGAACATTTCCAAACGTGTAAAGACCTGAATTTACTTCCTCGATAATGATTGCATTTTGTGTCAACATTTTTATCTTCGAAAAGGAAAGCTATGCACCTTTTAGGGACAGTGACCACGGCACTGTTCAGGTGCACCTTTTCGGGACAGTGGCCATAGCACTGTTCAGGTGCAGGGAATACGAAACTTCTGTCCAACTATAGACCTGGTTAGTGGGTAACTTCAAATGGAGCCTTCATTTTAGAGCTATGATACTCATCTGCCTGACAGTGGACAATTCCCTTATGTCCTGTACAGAAGATAAATCCAACCCATCCCTGATCAGTAAAGTGATTGAAAGCTACAAGAATGATATTGAGCAGCAACTGCTCCCTGATACACAGTCTGATGCTGACCGGGGGACTCAGCTCCTATCGTGCCCAACTTGTGAAGGGAACTGGGTCACCAGATTGTCTCTGCACGTTGGCTTGCATTTGCAGCATAATGTAACCATCCCACTGAGGGAGTAAACACCAAACATCACAGCAAGCTC
>NW_025195212.1:2507-4350 GCF_004010195.1 Chiloscyllium plagiosum | reverse complement strand
GGATGGTGAAAACTCGGCAGGGCTGGGATCTGGGTATAAAGATGAGGCAGATTCTCTTCTGGAAGGGACAGGGTGAGTGGGATGTGTTTTTACAATGATCCATTAACTCCCTGGTCACCAATATTGGCTCAAGCAGTTTAATTCCAGATTGATTTGTTTCATTGAATTTAAATTCCCCAGTTTCCGTTTGTGGATCTGGGACTCATGTCACTGGGGTGCTGTAATATAAACACTCTGTTACTGTTCTGGGATCGCCCACGTGGGAGCAGGTAGCGTTCAGAATGCCCTGGTGGTGCAGTTGGAGTTGTGGGAGGTGGATTCTCAGCTTGTTTTGTTTGTTAACAGTTTCCACTGGGGCAAGAGAGGCAGGACTGATAGCTGCACCAATCAGACTCTGCTCAGTGCCTATAACTTGGGGACTGTGTGTGGTTGCTGGTTGTCAACACTTTGTCTGGGAGAGAGGCTGAGGACTGAGGCTGGGAGGTGCTCAGTATAAACTCCAGCTAACTGGCAGCACAGTCCCCACTCACTGGTAAGTGAAGGAGAGCTCACTGGAGCTCCTGGGCAGACTCTCCTCTTGTTTAATCCATCTCTTGTATTGTTGATTTCCTGATTCTAAAAGCAGTCTTGAAGAAAATAACTAAGTGAAAGAAATTGAATTATTGGTGAATTAGTCAGATGCAGCTTGAATGGACAGGAAGAGTGGATTTCAAATGTGATGCTCTGAGAAACAGAGCCATTGCTCGAGAAACCTTGTGTTGTCTCTGGGTACAAAGTGTTTGCTGTTTTACAATCTAACACCTTCCTTACCCCTGACTCTTATTTGTAGCAGCTCCATCTCATCACAGGCACCACTTCAAGATGCTCTCCCAATTGGAAAGTGCCATGGACAACATCATCAAAGTTTTTTACAAATACTCTGGGAAGGAGGGGGACAAATACACTCTGACCAAGGCAGAGCTCAAGGATCTGCTGAAAGGTGAACTTGAAGCATTCCTCAAGGTAAAGAACAACATCTCAACTTCGATTGGAAACGCTGAGTGAATAGAAACTGACTCCAGCAATCTTCTGCTGAGATATTTCACATTCTGAGCAAATTAACTCTCCTCTGGATGAAAGTGTGATAATATAGTGAGCCTGTCAGTGACAGGATGCACTATAACCTCATGGTATCTTCAGGAATCTCTGAGCTGGCTGTTAGAGGGTATTGGGTGATCTCTGACTGGGACAAAAAAGATTAGCAAGCCACCAATTAGATACAAATCACAAACTGTTTGGGAGAAATCAGTAACCAGTTTAACCCCAGGCTACTCAGAAAGATGAAAAAACTTCATCTTCCATACCCCAGGTATCACCAAACCCACGACTGCAAATTGTTGTTGTAATGTGGGAAATACAGCAGCTATTTTACACAGTAAGATTCCACAAATACAGATGTGAGGGTGTCCCAAGTCAGCACTGATTGAGTACAATAGGAACACATTCCTCTCCTTTTCACAGTCGTCACTGTGCGATCATTTACAGTCATCCATTAGGTTAGCTGACCTCTGACAGTGCAGTGCTCCCTCAGCACTGACCCTCTGACAGTGCCCATTCCCTCGGCATTGACCCTCTGCCAGTGCGGCACTCCTTAGTACTAATGTTCCAACAGTGCAGCACTCCCTCGGCACTGACCCTCCGACAGTGTCCACTCCCTCGGCACTGACTCTCCGACAGTGTCCACTCCCTCGGCACTGACCGTCTGCCAGTGCGGCACTCCCTCAGCACTGACCTTCCGACAGTGCGGCACTCCCTCAGTACTGACCCTCCGACAGTGCGGCACTCCTCAGCACTGACCCTTCGG
>NW_025195212.1:0-2410 GCF_004010195.1 Chiloscyllium plagiosum | reverse complement strand
TTGGACTATAACCTGGTGTTGTATGATTTTTAATTGAGATTAGGAGGAATTTCTTCAGCCAGAGGGTGGGAAATCTGTGGAACTCATTGCTCTAGAGGGCTGTGGAAGCCAAGTCACTGAGTGTATTTAAGACTGAGATAGACAGGTTCTTGATGAGTAAGGAGATCAAGGGTCACTAGGAGAAGGCAGGAGAATGGGGTTGAGAAACACTTCAGCCATGATCGAATGGTGAAGCAGACTCAATGGGCCAAATGGCCTAATTCTGCTTCTTTATCTCGTGGTCTTATAGTCTGCGGACTGTCTGACAGCGTTGCACTCTCTCAGTATTGACGCTCCGATAAACTACACTCAGATATTTTGGGCAGATCTAACCAGTGGATTTGTAGTCAATATTTTGTGACTCTGAAGGCAAGAGCAGAGCAGATACTGAGTCATGGTAAGAAACTTAGCAGACACCTTTTGGAGACATTAATACTGTGATAATTGGGGATGGGTGTTGCAGTCACATGTGGTAAATGGTATGAGATTGTCTAAGTGATGTACACCAGAGTAGCAGGCAGGAAAATATCTTGCAATTATGGGGTGTCTGCTGTGTGTTGTGTGTAATCAGCTTTATCTCTTGGCTGTAAACCCTATGATTGTGAGTGATTCAGTCTGAACTTGAACAAAGAGGGACCGGGGCTCTGGCACCTCTCCAGTGTGAGGGATCACGAACATGCTCTAACAGCAGCTTCTTGGGGTCTGTTCTGTGCTCTGAGCTGGCTCTGGGTTCCAGTGGATTGGGTAGAGCTGTTGCAGATTCTGCGGTAAAGATATTAAATTGCATTTGGACATGGTTTGCGGTTACAGATTGTTTCAGTGTTCAACCCAGGAGCTCTCCCAGAAACATTGGAGTAAATCAGCCCCACCCTCCCTCTCCCAACTGCTCACCAGCTTTTGGTAATTTCTAATAAAGATTCCTTCCTGCAGGAACAATAATTCGATTTCAGACAGTTTGCCATTTCAGACATTCATTCAAATCACAACCAGTAATTATGTTGGATTGTTGGTGGAGTTTTCACCTGTATATTCCTGCTGAGTACTGAGCCCAGTCTCTGGGTTTACCATCTGCATCCCCACCCTGTGCACCTTCCCCACTCTCTGCAGGGAACTCAGGACCAGCCCCTCACCCCTGGGGTAACGCAGCTGAGGGGACCTTGCAATGTCTCAGCTACTGATTGGAACCAAAGTCTGACGTTACTGAGCCCTCATTAACCAGCCGCTTCCAGGAGCTCTGTATTGACAACGCACAAACACTATTAAGGCAATTATATCGAATAAAGCTCCTTACAAATTGTTTCCAGATCAACATGTCAGCAATGAGTAACTCCAGAATCTGCCATGTCATTCCTGCCCCAATCTGACCTGCCTCCCCCCCCCCCCCCCCCCACATCACATTGATCCCCTTCATCAACCCTCTGCACCCCCTCACCCCACCCTCACTACCCCCTCACCCAAATCCTTTCCTCCCTCTCCCTCCCCCTCCCACCTTTACCCCTGTACACTTTCCACTCTCCCCCACCCCAGCCCTATCCCCCTTAAGGGATATTAAAGGGAATGAGGAGTGAGGGGGGAGAGTGTGATTAGATATTAAAGGGTGTAGGGAGTGAGGCGTGGGAGGGATAGGCTGGATGGGATATTATAGAGTTTTGGGAGTGAGTGGGTGAGTGAAAATTTAATATGGTGAGCAGTTCTGGTCTCCATATTTTATACATTACAGTGACCCTGGAGAAGGTGCCATGATGTTTTCAGGATGATAATGGCACTGTGGAGCAGATCCGTAATTAAATTTACTATAAATTCTGTGTCTTACGGTCCTGCTTCACAACCACCTGATTAAGGAACAGCCAAAAGCTAGTGTGCTTCCAGTTAAACCTGTTGGACTATAACCTGGTGTTGCATGATTTTTAAGATTGGGAACGGTGGGGGGGTGCAATCAGACCTGGCTGCCCTTATACCCCAATCACTGAAGGTAAGCATTCAGGTACAGCAGGGGGTAAAGGCAGCGAATGGAAAGTTGACTTTTATAGTGAAAGGATTCAAGTGCAGAAGCAGGAATGTCTTGCTGTAAGTATCCAGGGCCTTGATGAGACCGCACCTGGAATAGTGTGTGCAATTTTGATTTGGTCTCCTTATTGGAGATGGGTTGATACAGAGGGAGTGCTGCAAAGGCTGACCAGACAGATTCCTGGGATGGTAGAACTGATGTAGGGGGAAAGGCTGAATCAGTTAAGATTAAAAGCACAGGAGTTTAGTAAACTGAGGGGAATCTCACGGAAACCTGTAAACCTCTAACAGGACTACAGAGGGGTAAAATCTTCTAGGAGAAAGTGAGGACTGCTGGAGCTGAAAATGTGTTGCTGGAAAAGCG
>NW_025195211.1:0-4350 GCF_004010195.1 Chiloscyllium plagiosum | reverse complement strand
AGTATCCTGATGTATTTTGGAGTAACACCGAGCACAGTTAGGACGGTGAATTCCCCATGCTATATCGTGTAATAAACTAATCAGTTCTCAAGATTTCGAGAGTTTTCTTCAACAATTGGTGTAATTGTCTTGGCGTCTGCTTTACGAGCTTAGCTGGACCTGCAATTTCATTTATTGTGGGGCTTGTTTTGTAAGAGACAGTGCATCCCCTGAGGGCAAGACGGAATAAGGGAAAGATTGCATTAAATTTATTTTTGGTTTAACCTGACATGAGCTGGTGGGCTGCTCCCCCGGGGTGAGACGGAAGATGGACTGTGGCCCAGAACAATGCTTCTGTTAGGATCTTGAGGAGTGGTTTCGGCGCTACGATTAGGACTGTTAAGTCGTTTGTCTTTGTGTTTTGGTTGTTTTGTTTCTTTGTTTCCAGGTGATTGTTTGCGATTCCTGGTTGGGGCGATAGGTTTGCGAGTATCTTCAGGACTGATTTAAGCACCAGCCCCTGGGACAGGTCAATCCTGTTCTGCTGTGCAGGCCGGACCCCTTCCAATCGTAAAGCGCCATAGCAAATATGTTTGTTGCAAGAGTAAGGTAGGAGACCCTCTCATTCCCCCAGCTCTCTGGCTGACACCATCTGGAAGGAGACTGGTGACAGCTGGTATGTTACCCCTTTATCCTCCGATCTGTACGGATTGCCCCATGGCAATTGGCCTTATAGGGGCTCTTTTCGGTTGGATAAGATTGATTACTGGCATGCAAGCTTTGAGGGTGGTAACAGGGATCCCTCCTGGGCCACGGGGTACATGCTCGGGTGTCTGGAAAAGTTTAAGGAAGTTGCTAACGGCCCTTCCGCTCCTGTGGATACCCCCGATAACGCCCCTTCACCTTATCCCAAACTTGCCGTCCCTACACTCAGACTCCAACTCTCAGGCTGCTGCTCTGGTGGCCTCCAGGCTGCAAGGTGGGGATGCTGCTCCAGATGCTGGTGCGGCTGCCCTTCAGCACCAACCCAGTTCTTCACATGCTTTGCAGGGTCCTAGTGCTCGGCCTGCTGGTTCTCATGCGACTGTCCCTGACTCCAGCTCGGAGACTGCTGCCTCCTCCTCCACTGATGGTGCCGCCACTGGGCAGAGTAGCCACTTCAGCATGACTCTCCGCACCCAGGACGCGGTGAAGTACTCCACCCAGGCTCCCTGTATTATGATTGGGGACATCCCTTTTGACAAGCCTTGGACTCATGCTGACGTCCGTGCTATGTTGCAGGATGCCCCTGATCAGATAAAGCATCCCGCTTCCTTCTACGGTTGACTCGTTCAGTTCTGTGATATTTACAAATGTCTGCCACAGGATGTTAACACTTTGCTGCGGTTGGCGTACGCGGCTCGCTGGGCATCTGTCAAGGGCTCCCTGGTATTCCCTGCAGAAATGTAGGTCAATGGGGAGGCACGGGCAGACAGGATTCAACCCATGATTTTGGCAGCAGCGTGACAGCAGGCAGATTTCGATGAAGTCACCCGGCTGTCTGCAGAAATCTGACGAATCCTTCCCCGATTTTCTCGCTCGCTTTAAGGAGGATTGGGAGTCCTCTGCGGGCTCTCCCCTTGAGACTAATGACAAATTGGCGTCTCAGACCCTTATTCATTGCATGCAACACCGGCATGCCCATACTTTTAAGTCTCTTAATCTTGATTGGCCAACTAAAACTTGGGAACAACTCCTTACCTCTCTCACTAACATGGATCAACAAGGCATTTTCGACAACCAAAAGGTGACAGAGACGTCATTTCCCCGATTGACGCAGGCAGGGTTTCAGAATCAGGCCATTGGCCTGAGGAAGAAGGCCGGCAGGGGTCGGCATGGATAGAGACAGGTACAGCGGGATATTAGCCAGGATCAGTGCACACATATGTCCTATTGTTCTCAAAAGGACAGCCTCCACTGTGCTGTGACTGTCCACTGATTATCTTACCTTTTGGAAAATAAATAATCATACCTTTCAGATCTTTACGACCTTTCGTAAATAAAAGATGTGAGTGGTAACTACTTTAGTTGATATCAGTGAATTCATTTCCGAATGCCGACATCTGGGACGGTGCAAGACCAGAACACTGGCAAAGTCGAGAACGGATAGCAAGGTTGTGACCTCGGGAGGACAAGGACTGTGGGGCCAAAGACAGAAATCAGGAGGAGAAATCCGTGTGCATGCAGTTGTGTTCGAAGGGGTATTAATGATTGTATTCCTGATACAATTAAAATAATGTTGCAAGGCTCCAGGAGACAATGGCAAGGGTGAAATCTTCATGAGGTAATAAAGATCTACAGCACAGAAACAAATGCCTTCGACTGAGGTTACCAAAGACCACGTTTACTTGTTTAATTTAATTCTCCAGATGCTGTCTGTCTTGGCATCTCAGGTGCACATGTGAATGCTCCTTTCACATTATTAGCTTTGCAGTCTCTATTGCCATTACGGGCACTCTTTAAGAGCTTCACTATTCACTGTGGATCTGTGTCACAAAGAAAACATATAGCCACACATTTGATCGACTCTGTATCTGTCTTATTAATGTCTCAGTAATTTTATTATTCCTGATAATGTGCTAAAAATGTAGCTTCCCCGACCATGGCCAACAATCCTTCATTTAGATTTATGCCTTTATTCTGAGAGCTGAGTAACCATTTTGTTATCCTCACCCAGAGCAGAAAATGTCATTTCATTCATTCATTCACTCCAGCTGTTTGATGACGGATTTTCTTACGTTCAAACAACCCAAAAGGATTGCAGGGGTACCAGATACAATCGATTTGTGGAAACACGTGGTGCCATGAACCAACACTGTCCATTATAGACAGTGCATACTTAGGCAAATATCCACCTTGTCACCACTTATTAAACCTGCAATCGAAAACAACAGTTTATTAACATGTGGCGCTTGCAGCTGTCAAGGCTGAGTAATGCTACAGAATGTAATGCACACAAGAATCATTAATTTAAATAAACAATGAAATAAAAATACCTGTAAGGGATGAACAGAAACATTTATTATAAGGAACGATTCTTTTTTAAACAATATTGACACGATATTGGATATGCATTTATTATCTTTGTTCGCCTGTGCATCAATTGCCTTCCGTTGTTTCCAGATGCAGCAGTGAGTGAATTTCAATGCCTGAACATCAAATAAGGTTATGTTTGCGCCAAAATATATCTCTTTGATGAAATTACTTCGAGCAGCAGTGAGTTCCATTTGCAGTTTGAGTATTAAACGTGATTCTCTCTTATGTTCTTAACAAGCTTGTGGTTCCTTGGTGTAAGTAGCCAGAAAGCAGGTAGACGTTACTTGTCCTCCGCATGAATGGGAAGCTGTTGTTGGAAGCAGAATTCTTTTCCAAGAAAGCTATGAGCATGTTTCAAAAAGTATGATACGATTCTGGAAGGAAAGCAGGCATTAGGACACAAGCAATCCACTCCCCACCTTGCTCCAAGTTAGATCATTACAACTGGCTCATCGAAATATTGGAAGCAGCAAGTATGGAAGTTATTATCAGACAGATGGAGAAAATGTAAGAGTGCTCTCCAACTCTGATAGTGAACAGCATGGGATGAATTGTAGTTTATGTCTAATTTAATTTGCTACGGTTATTTCTGGTATTAGTGAATAATGTGCTCCAAACAATGGACATAACAAATTTGAGAATGTGGAGAAAGTCAAGAGAAAGAACTGAGAAGTACTTTGTGTAGCCAAACAAGATATTTCTTTCAGAAATGCAATTAGCCGTATTTCTCAGTTGTGTATGAATAAAGAAAGAACACTTCCAGACTCTTCGATACAGGTGAAGGAATGTCACACTGATAGTGGAATTAAACATTTTGACAAATCTTAGAAAATATGGGCATTGCTGGATCTGTGTTTGCCTTCTTGACACCTGAACAGTTAACCATGGTAAATCTGATCCCTCGCGATCACTCCCTGGAACGTTGCTTTCGACATTCAGATGCACGGAGCCATGTTAAAGTGTTGTACAAAACACAAATGAAATTAGGTTATGTTCGTTCAGTTTGCCTGATTTTACCCACGTGTGGTGAATAAGTTTTTCGGCATTGGAGCTGTGTTTTGCTGCATGCGTTCACAATGAACTGAACCCGTTCAAAGCGAATGGAGCGATCTTGGCAAGACCGAATTTATTCATGAACATCATGTCATATATTCTTCCAAAATATAACTGGACATTTTTGCAGTCTGTATATTCCATCTTACAGTCATATCAGGTGTCACGAAGAAACATTACACTCAAGCAAAACACACACGTGAATCAAAACAGCTGCACTGTTCCCTAAGGAATAGAATAAAA
>NW_025195210.1:0-4350 GCF_004010195.1 Chiloscyllium plagiosum | reverse complement strand
GAGGGCCAAAGGCCCTGTACTGCGTTGTATTCTTCTATGTTCTGAATGAATCCAGAGACTGGGCCTCCACTGCCCTCTGGAGCAGAGAAGTTGAGAGGAGATTTGGTGGAGGTGTATAAGATTAGGGACCAGGTGAATAGAAAGCAGCTGTTCCCATTAATTGAAGGATCAATGTCCAAGGGAGATAATTTTCTCGTGTAATGCAGGATTGTGCATGATGTGAGGGATTGTGATGAGAAATGTTTTCACCCAGGTGTCAGGAATACACTGCGTGAGAGGGTAATCCAGGTGGGAAACCTGCAACCTTTACAATCACGCAGTGTCAATAACATTGAAGTGTGGGCCCAGAGAGGTAAAGTGGGACAAGTGGTGGTCCATGTGTTTTGTGGTCTATATTCAATGGGCCTCTTCTGTCTTCGGATTCAATGAGCTGTTTGAAATCTATTCCTATTTCGCATGAGGGAGATTACTGTCCACATGGAGGAGCACTGATTCACCAGCAGGCACTTGCCATACCTATGTTTGACCTGGTACCATGAGCCTCCATGGGTTCCAGAGTCAATAGACAATAGGTGCAGGAGTAGGCCATTCTGCCCTTCGAGCCTGCACCACCATTCAATATGATCATGGCTGATCATCCTTAATCATTATCCTGTTCCTGCCTTATCTCCATAGCCCTTGATTCCACAATCCTTGAGAGCTCTATCCAACTCTTTCTTAAATGAATCCAGAGACTGGGCCTCCACTGCCCTCTGGGGAAGAACCTCTTTGCTTCTATACTCAATCCCTCTTGTTATGAAGGCCAGCATGCTATTACCCCTCTTCACTCCCTGCTGTACCTGCATGCTTGCCTTCATTGACTGGTGTACAAGAACACCCAGATCTCTCTGCACTGCCCCTTTACCTAAATTGATTCCATTTAGGTAGTAATCTGCCTTCCTGTTGTTGCCACCAAAGTGGATAACCTTACATTTATCCCACATTAAACTGCATCTGCCATGCATCTGACCACTCACCTAACTTGCCCAGGTCACCCTATAATCTCCTAACATCCTCATCACATTTCACCCTGCCACCCAGCTTAGTATCATCAGCAAATTTGCTAATGTTATTGCTAATACCATCTTCTATATCATTAACACATTGTAAAAAGCTGCGGTCCCAGTACTGATCCCTGCGGTACCCCACTGGTCACTGCCTGCCATTCCGAAATGGAGCCGTTTATCACTCCTCTTTGTTTCCTATCATCCAACCAACTTTCAATCCAAGTTAGTACAATGTAGACAACTCCTTCCTAACTGTAGCACACTGTGTGCTGCTATCTTTGTGTGTCCTGTCTGTGGAACAGGACACACCCAGGGATGGTGACTGTGGTCTTTGGGACATTCTGTGTAATGTACAATGCTGTAGTTATGGCAGGGTTAGCCTGGGCTTGTATGGTAGCACTGGCCCTGAGATGGTGCAAAGGAGAACCTTGCAGGGCTGCCTGCACTGTTTGTTTATGGTTACTGGGGTAAGGTCACGTTTCCCAGCCAGTTTTATTCACAGCTTTTAAGCTGTTGGATACACCTCAGCTGCGTGCTCACTCATTTCAGTGGGTTAAATACAACCCCATTGCTGTAGGCCTGGAGTCACATGTAGGGCAGACTCAGCAAGAATGGCAGATTTCCTGTCCCAAAGTACATTCATGATCCAAATACATTTTAAACTACCAAAACAGATTCCAGGATCCTGTTCCCATTAGATAGGTGGCTACTGGAGTTCCCCTTCCACCTTCATTGGTGCTAATACACATCAGGTTCTCTCCAAGTCTGATAACAAACTCCCTCAAATCAGGTTTCTATCCCTGCCAATGAGCAACACAGCAATGGCCTTCAGTGTGATTGGCCTAACCCAGTGCCCATCCTCTGAAGGCTGTGGACAGTTTCTATGCAGTTGACCACAGCTTGCTCCATCGCCTGGCATGGCCTTGGTGATGGCACTAACCTCATCTGGTTCCCAGGCTTACCAAGCCAGTCATTGGTTGAGAACCCATTGCAGCACCTCTCCTTGTAATTCATTCACATGCCATCACTGGCGAGGCCCGTATTTATTGCCCGTCCCGACTTATCCAAAGGGTAGTCAAGGTTCTGCTTCATTTCAGTGGGTCTCATGTCGGCCCGACCAGTTCAGGACAGTAGTTACTTTCCCTAAAAAAGCATCATTAGTGAGTCAGATGGATTTCTCCAACAATGAATGTGTTCATACTCATCATTAGGCTCATAATTCCCGATTGTTTTAATGGATTCAGATTGCATCATCTGCTGTGTGGCAGGATTCAAACTGCGGTACACAGAGAGTTACCCAGGGCTCGGGATTCACAGGCCAGCAATAATATCGCTGGGTCCTCACCACACCCATGGTCTGCTCCATTCTCCACTGATTCTACAACCACTTTAACCACAAACCATTCCATCCTAATGCTTCTGACATTCCCTGACCACACCCAGCTCGCTTACCGTCCCTCAGCAATCAGGCTGTGTATCTGACACCCAGCACCAAGGACAAATGAGTGTCTGAAGCCTTCTCCATATTGAGTTCAATCCCTACAGCAATCCATTTTCCCCCAGTGGATGAATACACTCCCTCAATAAACTCCAAGTTGAAATAACCCACCAGAAAACAGCTTGTTTGAGAGGGGTCAGGACAGTCGGAAATTCACTTGGGGAATACAAGACTGGTCCACCCGTCCTGCAGGATTTAACACATTTGATCTTTGGACTGTACGCGAAACGTTTCAGAATTTACTGAGCCACAGCATTGTGGTTTATGGGCATGAAGGGACCATTTGGCCCCTCATACCTGTTTAACTAGCCCCTCAGTTTGAAAAACCCAATATGGATGTCAGAGATCTGAAACTCGCAAAATGCTGGAAAAGCTCAGGTCTGGCAGCAGCTGAGGAGAGAGAAACAGTTCATGCTGCAAATACAATTGGACACTTCTGAAGAGAGTGCCAGAAGACACTTGATACTTTGTCTTTCTCCCCCAGATGCTGTGAGGTTGACTGAGTTTCTCCAGCATGTTCTGTTTGCTTCACTGAGATTGATGGCTATGATTCCAATTGACACCATATCCAGAGCCTGGTCAAAGAGCCAGGGATACAGAGTGAATACAGGGATACAGGGATTAATGCTCTCAGCCTGAAACCAGCAGGCAGCCAACACCCCACCTGGAGACCTCTCCTGCATCCTTACCTCCACCTCAGGCAGGGGCTCAGTTGCCAGGTTGGTCAGCCCAGTATCCTCAATGATCAGGGGGTCCCCTTCCCACTTGAATCCAGCTTCACTCTCTGCAAGATCAAATATTCCAGTCAGGGTGAGATGGAGAGGGGAGGATCCCCAACATCAAAATGGTCAATGTCCTACCAGCTTCAGGACCAAGGTCTCTCCTTTCTCTGGAGGGGAACAGGATCTCTCTTGTGCTCCCACAGTTCCCCACATGGCAACAGGCTCAAATGTCACTGTCAGATTCCTCCAATGGGGTCCAGCTAAACAAGAGAACCAGCCCATCAACCACATGGTGCATCACCTCTCCCAACAACAACATCCCTGAGGGACAGAGAGAGGGAACTTACATATTCTGCAGCTTCTGGAAAGTACAAGCTTTGTTCCTGGAATCTCCCTGATCCACAGCAACAACTTTCAGGTGACAGGTGATGAAAATCTGAGGGACACATTCAGAACAAGTCAGCATTTAGTGACTCCCTCCCACTATGGAGAAGCCAATCAGCAGCTTCCTCTTGCCAAGGAATGCTCATCTCCATAGAAACCGAGGGCATCCAGGTCAAACCTGAGCTTGTCTGGCTCCCAGTAACACAAAGGATGAAAAGGAGTCCCCAGCTTTGCTGTCCAGGAGGCAACTGCAGATGGACATAGGGCCGTGAAGTGAAGGAGGGAAGCCTTTGAGATGGGAGCAGCTGGAGATAGCAGAGAGCTCCTTACAGCATCATTGACTACAATGGGTATCTCGGGGTGGAGTCCTTGTCTGGGCTCAGTGTAGCTACACAGCGATCAATGTACAGCTTCAGGGGCACGTGATTGGCCATTGAAACAGACGCCTCAATGTGAATGAGGTCTCCCAGGGAGTAGATAGTGGAAGGGCGCTCTGTAAGTCAGTCACCTGAAGTACAGGAGGACAAGGGTTGGAGACAGTGAGTGTAGCTCGCAGTGAGTGACACCAGGAGACCCCTCCCCAGTCACCCATCACGTACCATTCATTAGGCACAGGGAGAATGACAGATGGCCTTCTCCAGACCTGGTGGAGCTGAATGGGATCCAAGTGGGATTGATGGGGTTACTGCTCACATTGCCC
>NW_025195209.1:3198-4350 GCF_004010195.1 Chiloscyllium plagiosum | reverse complement strand
AAATTCTTTATTTTACAACCTTTTGCCTGATTCAGATAGGCTCACATCGGATCTTGATCAGTCAACCAGAAGGGGGAACCCACCACAAAATGAACGGGACACGTCTTCCCAGCCGTTGACAGTGCCCACCCTGCTGGTGATGATGGATATCGCGGACAGGAGCCCCCAAATTGTGAGAAACGAACGCACATATTAATAAATTTCAGTCCGAGTCAAATTCTAAAGCAGCAAATTTTATTGACACGTACTTGCAAGAACGGGTGCCTAATGAGTAAGCACCTCGATCTGAGGGTTACAATCTGATTTATGCAGTTCTCGGTCCTCCCCTTTCATCCCATTGGTTACTTTTGCTGTAGTGCGTAGCCAATCACAAGCTCGAGCTTCACTCCGCCTTTGTCCAGCTTCTCTCCGCCTCTGTTTACTCCTCCCATTACTCTTAGCCTGTCGCCCCTTATTCTTATTTATCTCATTCCTTGTATGTGACGATTCTGGCATAGTTTGCTGTCTTCGTGCGATCATCCTGCCAAACTAAATTCTATCCATTGGCCACATCCTTCCTGCGACTGGCACACTATTCTCCTCTTACTGGTACATTTTGCTACACGGTTGCTCTGCCCTATTAGGCATAGATAATTCTACCTGTTTTCGCTTTTTCTGTTTTCCTATGCCTGGTACATCCTGCTCCATGATTGCTCTGCCTTATTAGTCATTGATAATTCTACCTGTTTTCACTTCTCACTGTCTAGTATTTGCATGCGTTTCAAGTTAGATCACTTACAGTGTGGAAACTTCGGCCCAACAAGTCCACACCGACCCGCCGAAGCGCAACCCACCCAGACCCAATTCCCTTACATTTATCCCTTCACCTAACGCGATGGGCAGTTTTGCATGACCAATTCACCTAACCTGCACATTTTTGGTCTGTGGGAGGAAACCGGAGCACCCGGAGGAAACCCACACAGACACGGGGAGAATGTGCAAACTCCACACAGTCAGTCACCTGAGGTGGGTATTGAACCCAGGTCTCTGGCGCTGTGAGGCAACAGTGCTAACCACTGTGCCACCGTGCGCAGCCTAATTTTATAATGCAAGCTTTTGCAGAAGCAACACCTGTTCCCTTATTCTGCACAATTTTAATCCTATACCTTGCAC
>NW_025195209.1:0-2899 GCF_004010195.1 Chiloscyllium plagiosum | reverse complement strand
GTTTCGGGCATAAGCCCTTCTTCAGGAATAGTTTGAAACATTGTTAATAATTTAGTTGGTGGCCATCCTTTATTTGGTGGGTAAGTTGTTGGGGACATTCTGTCCAGGGTAACTGTTGCCTTTTATATCATGCTAATGTTATCAGCACCTGGCTGCTGCATTTACACTGTGTCCATTGTCCATGCTTGTTACTTCAGAACTTTACTTGGCCAGTGTACCCTAAATTCCTTGCTGCTTGACCACATTAGCAATAAATCTGTATTTTAGCAGCCAGGAGCCTGTGACAACTATCTTCCCAGCAGTGACCAAGAGGGTCAAGACTGAGGTCTGGGAAGCAGGCACCCATTCCAGAAGGAACTCCACATGACATAACCTGCTAGTTACATTTCTTTTTCATACATTACAGTTTTGTTTTAAAATGAAGTAGTCCACGTGGATGCTGTAAGTCGTCTACAAAACCAAACAAACATGGAATTTGAGACGTACTCACTGAAAGTTTCTCAAGAAATTAGGGAAATAGAATCAGAAATAATTACTCAACACGTTACATCTGTTTGGGCAGTCAGTACTATCATGGGCTGGTCAAACACTAAAAAACCTTTTGCAAACCCAATCCCCATTATCCTATGCATGTTTGATAACCTGAAAATTATCAATTTCTGTATTAATCATACTCAAATACTCAGGTTCTATAGCCCTCTGTGGTAGACAATTCCCAAGGTTCAAAACCCTCTAAGTGAAATTTCCCTTATTTCCAGGACACAAGTGACATCTCCCTTTATATTTTCAAAATATCTAACTGTTATGAAGATGTGAGTATACTGTACCTTTAAGAGAGTTAAAAGCTGGTTGAGCTACCTGACCGCACCAAATGTTCTCAATAAGGTAACAATGTAATACATGATTGAAAGCTAAATTTGCTGATTACCTGGAAACGAAAAAACAGATTCGAATTAGAGTCGAGAGTGTGTTGCTGGAAAAGTACAGCATGTCAGGCACCTGACCGCACCAAATGTTCTCAATAAGGTAACAATGTAATACTTGATTGAAACCTAAATTAGCTGATTACCTGGGAACGAAAAAACAGATTCGAATTAGAGTCGAGAGTGTTTTGCTGGAAAATACAGCATGTCAGGCAGCATCTGAGGAGCAGGAGAATCAACCTTTCGGGCTGGAGCCCTTCATGATGAAAGGCTTTGGCTCAAAACGTTGATTCTCCTGCTCTTTAGATGCTGCCTGACCTGCTGTGTTTTTCCATCAACACTCTTTCGACTCTGATCTCCAGCATCTGCTGACCTAACTTTCTCCCAGATTTGCATTAGGCAAATCAGTTTAAATTATGCTTCGAGAAAGAAAAAGCCAAATTCCAATCCAATTTGAATTTAGTATATTGACAATCTTAAAAGATAATGACACAGTCTGATGCTTTAGGAGCATAAGACTGGGAAAAAATAAGCAGTTGAGAGGAGAATTGTCAAGCCAACAGCATGTAAAAATATTTCCCAATAAATAACTCACTTAAAAGTATCTTCATCGATTCGTAACCTGTGAAACACAAATCCTTAAGAAGAAGAAGAAGATTCTACATCTGGCTGATTTTTGAAAAGTTGCTTTTTTAAATCTTAATGGGTGGGGGTGTTTATCGGATGAAAATTGTAGAAGGGAAGGTAAAAGATAGGTGAGTGTAAGAACTTGAAAATAGTTGTTGGTTAAGTCATCTCTGTTATACTTTAAGAAACAAAGTTGTTAATTTTTACTTTCACTAGGCCTATCAAATTTTCACAGATTACTGCCTGGAATAAATCTTTTCCGTGTTGCTGGTTTTAAATTAAGTGTGAGAGTTTACCCCATGTCATAACATAACCAAGAAACACCTTTCCTGTATATACCCTGTCACGGCTGTAAGTACATTATACATTTCAATGAGATTATTTCTCAGTATACAAAATCCTGCAGAGTACAGACCCAAATTTATCTTCTCTCTTTAAAAGGCAATTCCACCATCCAGGAACTAGGATAAAGTGAGGATTGCAGATGCCAAAGAGTCTGAGTTGATAAAGCGTGACACTGGAAAGCACAACAGGTGAGGCAGCATCGCAGGAGCAAGAGAGGCAATGTTTTCAGGCATAACCCTTCTTCAGGACTAGGCATGGGGAAGGGAGCTGAGAAATAAACAGAGTGGTGAGGTTGGGGAAAGGTAGGTGGGATGGCAATAGGTGGGTGAAGGTAGGAGGTTATGGCGACAGGTTGTTGGGAAGTGTGGAGTGGATAGGTGTCATTTTGACACAGACTACATCCCTTTATACATCCATGCATTTCAAGTTCTTACTGTTTAAAAACAATCTGTCCATCTCTTTCACCACAAAATGGATGACTTCACAATTTGTCACATCATATTCCACCCTTTTTGCCAATTCACGAAGCCTGTTCCAATCCTCTGAAACCTGCCTTACACCTTCCTCATAACAGAAATTCTCACTGCTTTGCATTGGTCACAACTTTTGAAATATTATATTTGATACTCAGCTCCAAATAACTGATAAATGTATGAACTGCTGGGTTTGATTACAAATCTTTGTGTATGCCAGTAGTCACAGCCTGATCATGTGAGAATGTCCTGTTTATTCCTCCTCTGTTTTCTGTCCGACAAGCAATTCTGAATGCACCTCAATATATTACCTCCCATGTGATATGCTTTCATTTTACTAATACAATCTCCAACGGTGGATTTTTACAAAAGTCATCTCAAAATATTAGGGTATTATTTCCATCCACTCTCTTTTATTAATTGCATGCATAATATTTTCAAAACAAAATCCACAGCTTCATAAAAACTGGTTTTCCATTCACAAATCATGTAATTTCGAAGTAGATCATTTTCATCCGCATGCCTATTCCA
>NW_025195208.1:2719-4350 GCF_004010195.1 Chiloscyllium plagiosum | reverse complement strand
TACACATTCTAGAACCATAAATCACTGTCTCCCTTCAGTTTAAAACTGCAAAATCATTATCTCCTGCATGCTTCCTCACTAAGTTTGGAACGCTAATCCACCTAACTATCGGCAAAATCTTAGAGAGAATTGTAAGGGATAGGATTTATGAACATCTGGATAGGAATAATGTGATCAAGGATAGTCAGCATGGTTTTGTACTGCGCTGTATTGTTCTATGTTCTATGTTCTAAAATCATTATCTCCTGCACGCTTCCTCACTAAGTTTGGAACGCTAATCCACCTAACTAGCCTGCATTTTCCAGAAATCTCCTTTGGTGAAGTTGGTGATTTTTGGATTCAGCTTTCCAGTTATTACCGTAGGAAGATAATCACCGGGCACAGGAGAGAGAATGCAGCCCTTCGAACCAGCTCCACCATTTAATACCATGATGACTGAGCTCACCTCGGTCTCAGCTGGATTTTCCCACCTGCTGTCTCTCACCCTTCAACTCATTGCAAATTAAACATCTGTATCTCTTCATTAAATTTGTTCATTGTCCTGGCATCCGCTGCATTTTGAGTAGGAAATTCCACAGATTCAGAACACATTGAGATAGGAACATTCTTCTTCATGAGAATAGAATAGAGTGTCTATAAAGCAGAAACAGGGTATTCATCCATCGATTCCACACCAACCCTATAATGAGCATCCCATTCCCTGGAACCCTGCATTTCCTGTTGCTAATTACCTAACTGGCTCATGCATGGACCCTGTGGGCAATTTGGCATAACCAAGCCACCTAACCTGCACATCTTTGGACTGTGGGAGGAAACTGGAGCACCGAACAAAACCATGCAGACATGGGGAGAATGTGTAAACTCCACACAGTTGCCTAACACTGGAATCAAACCCGGGTCCCTGACGCTGAGAGGCAGCAGTGCTAGCCACTGAGCCACCTCTGCTTAAAATCTGCTGCCCATTATTAACCTCCCCACCCTGAAATTGGCTAAATGTATATTCCTTACGTCAGAAATCGGGGTGTCTAAGCGGATGTCTCAGTAAATCCCAGTGACAGCCCACATGTCCTGTGTGTCTGAATAGATATCCTATACACAACACCCTCCAGCCCACACTTTATTTCACTTTCCAGGGACAGGTCTCCAGGGGCTTCATGGGGACTACAACTCCCACAATCCCTGAGGCAGGGACCACACGTGTGTGGGAAAACCCAGCACTGTACATGTACAGATGTGGGAGGGTTTTGGAGCATGTTCTTTGCGGTAGCTAGCGGAAAGCATTTCACACTGTGATTGGCTGGAGAAGGGACGCATCTGCTTGTAGTATTGATCTGTTAGCGGGGGTCAAAGTGTCACTATGCCCAGATGGGACTAAGTTCCATTCGCAACTTGTCATAACACTGGGAATTGACTAATGGGAAACAAAGAAGGATGTGACCCATTCTCCCAGACTGAAGGTTCCTCTTCTGTCCAGGATCTGCCATCTCCCTGTCTGTTTCCTTTTGTTTCATTCTGCTGTTACATTATTGACTTGCAGCAACTGAAGGGAAAGGAAGTGAACCCAGAAAGGGTGCAGAGTCTAAACAGGGGCGGGAAGTGGTGGCATGGATCTGTTTATCAGCAACTCCATG
>NW_025195208.1:0-2484 GCF_004010195.1 Chiloscyllium plagiosum | reverse complement strand
ATGAGGGACGCTGAGTGCATCCTCCAGGAGGCAGCACCATCACATTACCCCTGCGTACACCCACACAGTAACACCGCAACGTCACTGGAACAAAAGGCAGTGAATCTAAAGGAGGATTTAGATATAGTTCTTCGAGGTCAAGTTATGAAAGGGGATTGGAGCACAGCAGGAACAGGAGACTGAGCTGGATGGTCAGCTGTTTCCCATTGAATGGTGGAGCAGGATTGAAAGGCTGAATGGTCTCCTCCTGCTGCTATCTCCCAGGTATGTATATAGTCATTGAGCCCGGTTCGGAAGAAGGGCGCAGGGATTCTCCAGGAGATTGCACCTCCACAACAGTTTTCAGTGAGGCATGGTTTGATGGATTTTATTTAACATTTGTCTTTAACACAAGGTTTGTGAATTTGTTTTTAAATTAAACAAAACTAAATAAAACTAAAAGAAAAGAAATGAGACTATCTGAATATAACAGTATTTAAAAATTTCAAACGCCCTGTAAAACAAAATGCTGTCTATTCCTGGACACCATCACTTTCCAGTTACTCAAACTCCAGGGAAATATTCCCTCCCGGTCTGAACCATTGGTTTGATTTAACTGCTTTTCAGTTCTCCTTCTGTGAGCTGTGAAGTGTACTTTTTCCCCCCATTTCTCCTACCCAGAAGTGTTATCTCACTTCTGGGTAGGAGAAGCTGAGCAATCTTCCCACGTTCATCATTACACCATTTTGGGTTTTGTTAATATATAATAACTAGCAGTAAATCACCCGTGTAACCAATTGAATATTTACAAACAAAGCCCATTCCAGGCAAAGCAAACCATTACAAATGACAGAGTGGGAAGGGACCAAATCAAAGTAGAGTTAGGGGTGAGGGGGCAGCAGTGGAGATAAAGCACTGTATCCCCTGCGATGCCCACCTCTATCTAAAGGCATCGAGAGCATTGATACATACCACATGCTCCTTCTCCAAGGACACCCTGCTTTATCCTCAATCATACAATAGAATCCAAAAGTGTGGCATGAGAGAATTGGCCCATCAAACCCCACCAACTATCCAAAGAGCATCCCACCTGGAGCACTCCATCCTTGTAACACTGCATTTCCCATGGCTGATCCACCTATTCTGCACAATCCTGGAACTGTGGACAATTTCGCACAACTGATCCACCTAACCCACAAATATTTGAACTGTGGGTGGAAACCAGAGCACCTGGAGGGGGCCCACGCAATCATAGGGGAATGTGCAAACTCCACACAGGCTGTTGACCAAGGCTGGACTCCAATTTAAATCAAAACAAATGATCCCTGTGCATTGTCACATTGCTGTTTATTGGAGACTTATTGCCCAGACAGGTATCCTGAGATTCAGAAAGAGGCAATATAAATTCAGTCAACTCCAGCTGAGTTAATGTGATTAACAACAACATCAATACTCCAACATCGTCATCAGACCTCGTACCTCCTCTATCATTTACGATTTTTAACCCATGGGAAGTTTGTTACCAGCTTCGATGACAGCCATAATGCTCTGACCACTTTGGAGCCAGTGCAAGTCAGTTCTAATAGTTATCAATAGATTGAATCTAACCAGGATGCCCCACAACAGGAAGTGCTCTGACACTCAATGCCTGTAAGTTAAGGTCATTTTCTAAAACCACTCACGTCTGGCAATACCATTGAAGATATTTTATACAGTAACCTTTCAGTCTGAATTGTCAGTTCCAGTCCATGAAGCAGCCAGTAACATGCACCAGTGAATTAAATTCTAACAGCAGCATTGCCCTGGCAAGCGAGATTGAGGAGCTTGAAGCTGTCTTCTCTGGAGTATCTAAACATGAAACACTTCAAATGAACAAAAGTCTTCAAGAGCTTGAGAGGACACATACAGGAAGGATGTGCTCCTCGGCTGGTGTGCCTGTAATAAAATAAGCACTAACTACGGTATCTTTACCCAGCATTCCCTTTAGCTGCATAAATGTTTAAGATTTATTTGCTGCTCTAATTCCACTCTCTTGATCACTCCCATTTTTAACTGCTGTAAAGTTGATGACTATTCAAATGTATAAAATTTAATTTAATCCATCCCAAAACCCCTCTGTACCTGTGTCTTACTTGTGTTCACCGAGACACTCATTCAATCTGACCTCTTTACAAATCCTGCCCTGATATTTCCTTAGATGGCTCAGAATGAAATATTCACTGAATTGTTACTTTGCAAAAAGAGGCTGATTGGCTGATCAGCTCTCCAAAGGATCACCTCACCGAATGCCAATCTTCTCCCTTTACCCCATAAACCTTCCCATTCGTACTCTTCCAATAACACCGGCGAGTTCACAAGTAACCACAGCGATCAGATTTGTTTTGTTTGTTCATGGGATCACGGCATCACTTGCCGGGGCAGCATTTGTCATCCATTCTAACTGCCCAAGAGATCGTTCAGAGTCAACCCCAATATTCAGGGTCTGGATTCACACGTAGGCTGGAC
>NW_025195207.1:1620-4349 GCF_004010195.1 Chiloscyllium plagiosum | reverse complement strand
TGCCTCCAGACCACACCGGACCCTGCCTCCAGATCACACCTGACCCTGCCTCCAGATCACAGTGGACCCTGCCTCCAGACCACACCGGTCACGGCCTCCAGACAACACCAGACCCAGCCTCCAGACCACACCGGACCCTGCCTCCAGACAACAGTGGCCCATGCCTCCAGACCAGACTGGACCCTGCCACCTGACCACACTGGACCCTGCCTCCTGACCACACTGGACCCTGCCTTCTGACCTCACTGGACCTTGCTTCTAGACCACATTGGACCTTACCTCCAGACCAAACCAACTCTTCCTCCAGACCACACCGGAACCTGCCTCCAGACCACACCGGGCCCTACCTCGAGACCTCACCGGACCCTGCATCCAGACCACACAGGACACCGTCTCCAGACCACACCGGACCCTGCCTCCAGACAACACCGGACCCTGCTACCAGACCACACCAACCCTGCCTCCAGACCACACTGGACCCTGCCTCCAGATCACACTGGACACTGCCTACAGACCACACCGGACCTTGCCTCCAGACAATACCGGACACTGCCTCCAGACCACACCGGACTATGCCTCCAGACCACACCGGACCCTGTCTCCTGACAATTCTGGACATTGCCTCCTGACCACACTGGACCCTGCCTCCAGACCACACTGCCACCAGAACACACCAGACCCTGCCCACAGATCACACTGGACACTGCCTCCAGACCATAACAGACCTTGCCTCCAGACCACACAGACATCAATCTCCAGACCATACCGGACTCTACCTCCAGACCACACCGGACCCTGCCACCAGACTGCATCAGACCTTGCCACCAGACCACACCAGACCCTGCCTCCAGACAACAGTGGCCCTTGCCTCCAGACCAGACTGGACCCTGCCACCTGACCACACTGGACCCTGCCTCCTGACCACACTGGACACTGCCTTCTGACCTCACTGGACCTTGCCTCCAGACCACATTGGACCTTACCTCCAGACCACACCAACTCTTCCTCCAGACCACACCGGAACCTGCCTCCAGACCACACCAGACCATGCCTCCAGACCACACCGGTCACTGCCTCCAGACAACACCAGACCCAGCCTCCAGACCACACCGGACCCTGCCTCCAGACAACAGTGGCCCATGCCTCCAGACCAGACTGGACCCTGCCACCTGACCACACTGGACCCTGCCTCCTGACCACACTGGACACTGCCTTCTGACCTCACTGGACCTTGCCTCCAGACCACATTGGACCTTACCTCCAGACCACACCAACTCTTCCTCCAGACCACACCGGAACCTGCCTCCAGACCACACCGGGCACTACCTCGAGACCTCACCGGACCCTGCATCCAGACCACACCGGACACCGTCTCCAGACCACACCGGACCCTGCCTCCAGACAACACTGGACCCTACCGCCAGACCACACTGAACCCTGCATCCAGACCACACAGGACACCGTCTCCAGACCACGCCGGAACCTGCCTCCAGACCACACCAGACCATGCCTCCAGACCACACCGGTCACTGCCACCAGACCACACCGGACCCTGCTACCAGACCACACCAACCCTGCCTCCAGACTACACCGGACCCTGCCTCCAGACCACACTGGACACTGCCTCCGGACCACATTGGACCTTGCCTCTAGACAACACCAACCCTGCCTCCAGACAACACCGCACACTGCCTCCAGACCACACCGGACACTGCCTCCAGACCACACCGGACTATGTCTCCAGACCACACCGGACACTACGTCCAGATCACACCGGACCCTACCTCCTGACCACACAGGACCCCGCCTCCAGTCCACACTGGACCCTGCCTCCACACTATACTGGACCTTGCCTCCTGACCACACTGGACACTGCCTCCAGACCACACTGGACACTGCCTGCTGACCACACTGGACACTGCCTCCAGACCACACTGGACCCTGCATCCTGGCCACACTGGACCCTGCCTCCTGACCACACTGGACACTGCCTCCAGACCACACTGGACCCTGCATTCTGGCCACACTGGACTCTGCATCCTGACCGCAATGGATCCCGTCCCCAGACCACACCAGACCCTGCCTCCAAACCAAACTGGACCCCGTCTCCAGTCCACACCAGACCCTGCCTAAAGACCACACTGTACTCTGTCTCCAGACCACACCGAATCCTGCCTCCAGACCACATTGGACCCTGCCTCCAGACCACAGTGGACACCGTCTCCAGTCCACACTCAACCCAGCCTCCAGTCCACACCGGACCCTGCCTCCTGACCACACGAGAGCCTGCCTCCAGACCATACCAGACATTGTCTCCAGACCACAGGTGACACTGATTCCAGACCACACCTGACACTGACTCCAGAACACACCAGATCATGCATCCAGACCACACTGGACCCCGTTTCCAGTCCATACCGGACCCTGCATCCTGACCACACCGGACCCTGACTCTAGACCACACTGGACCCTGCCTCCAGACCACACTGGACACTGCCTGCTGACCACACTGGACACTGCCTCCAGACCACACTGGACACTGCCTGCTGACCACACTGGACACTGCCTCCAGACCACACTGGACACTGCCTGCTGACCACACTGGACACTGCCTCCAGACCACACTGGACACTGCCTGCTGACCACACTGGACACTGCCTCCAGACCACACTGGACACTGCCTGCTGACCACACTGGACACTGCCTCCAGACCACACTGGACCCTGCAT
>NW_025195207.1:0-1055 GCF_004010195.1 Chiloscyllium plagiosum | reverse complement strand
CACACCGGACCCTGCCTCCAGACCACACCTGATTCTGCCTCCAGTTCACACTGGACCCTGCCTCCAGAACACACCAGACCCTGCCTCCAGACCACACTGGACGCTGCCTCCAGACCACACCTGCCACTTACTCCAGACCACACCTGACACTAACTCCAGACCACACCGGACCCTGCCGCCTGGCCACACATGACCCTGGCTCCAGACCATACCGGACGCTGCCTCCAGAACACACCTGACACTGACACCAGACCAGACGTGGCTCTGACTCCAGACCACACCGGACACCGCCTCCAGATCACACATGAACCTGCTTCCAGACCACACCAGACCCTGCCTAAAGAACACAATGTACACCGTCTCCAGACCACACCGGACCCCGCCTCCAGACCACACATGAACCTGCTTCCAGTCCACAACAGACTCTGCCTCCAGACCACACCAACTCTTCCTCCAGACCACACCGGACCCTACCTCGAGACCACACCGGACCCTGCCTCCAGACCACAGTGGATCCGGCCTCCAGACCACACTTGGACTCTGCCTCCAGTCTACACCAGGCACTGCCTCCTCACCACACCGGACCCTAACTCCAGGCCACACCGGATCCTGCCTCTACCCCACACTGGACCCTGCATCCAGTCTACACCAGACTCTGCCTCCAGGCCACACCGGACCCTGCCACCAGTCCACACCGGACCCTGCCACCAGACCACACCGGACCCTGCCACCAGACCACACCAGACCCTGCCACCAGACCACACCAGACCTTGCCTCAAGATCATACTGGACCTTGCCTCCAGACCACACCGGACCCTGCCTCCACACCACACCGGACGTTGAATCCAGTCTCCACACCGGACCACGCCCTGCTGACCACACCAGACCCTGCCTAAAGACCACACTGTACACCGTCTCCAGATCACACCGGACCCTGCCTCCAGACCACACTGGACAGACCACATGGGACCCTGCCTCCTGACCACACCAGATCCTGCCTAAAGAACACAATGTACACCGTATCCAGACCACACCGGACCCTGCCTCCTGACCAC
>NW_025195206.1:0-4348 GCF_004010195.1 Chiloscyllium plagiosum | reverse complement strand
CATCAAGTGTCTGTCGCCCTCCTTCTCGTCCCCCACCAATCCTCTGTATATGCAGAACTTGTCCTGGGGAATGGTGTCCTTACCTTGTATAAGGTGGAAGCTACAAGTTTGTAGCATATTGGATGCGAAAAATCTTTAACAGAATGTACTACCTGGTCTGAGATCCATTTCGAAGGAAGTGGCGAATTTTAAACCATTTACTTGTGAAAGTGAGGTTTGCTCGCATCTACCAGGAGGAGCAGTTAGAGAAATTTCAGTATTATGAGACATGGAATCATGCCAATCTTTGTTGTTGAGATATGCAACGAAGAAGGACTATTGCCAGACTAACGTGTCAGTGCGTGGAATTTAAGGTGAGACGAGAGGTGCTCCTTTATGTAGAGTAAGGTAATAGTGCCCAGTGTAAGGTGAAGCAGTGGTGGAAGGAGTATTGGAGAAACTCTCAGCTCCAGTAATACAATTTGTCCTTGCCAATTATTTTGCCTACAGTGGTCGAAACTCCAGTGCAGAATCAGGCAACTGAAGAATTGCAGGAAGTTTATACTGGGATTTCTCCTGTCTGTGTGATCACAAGGGCACGAACCCACCAGTTGAAACAGAAGCAGAAATCACAGAATACAGATGAGGAAGTTGAAGTAGAATTCTCAGAGGCCATGTTTGACCCAGTAACTCAGTCAGAAAAAGAATAAGTGGAGGACAAGGCGGATATTTGTCATGCAAAGCAATTAACTCAGTTACAACAGGAAGTTGAAAAACAGAAGCAACTAAATCAATTAGTGAACAGAGACAAAAATCTGAGTATATTCCCGAATGTTACGATCTGAAAAATGATATCTTGATCAGGAAACAGGGACCATGATATATCAGGCGGATGAGCAATCGGCAGAGCTTCATCAAGCCGTGTCATCATGGGGTTATATAAAGGCGATGTTGCATGTAGTATATGAATTACCAATGCAAGGGCATTCACTTGTTTAGAAAAAAATCAAGCGAAAATACAAAACCATTTTTCTTGGCCTGGACCAGAAAAGGATGGGGTTGACCTTTTTCCACAAATACCACAGCTGAAAGGACTACATAAGTGGTACACAAGCTTTTCACTAGATGCAGAAAACCGCCGAGAAACAATCAAATCAAGGGGAAAATTTTACGTCTACATTATTCCAGCAACTTATAGAATAGTTACGAATACAATAATTCAATCTATTGCAGACCATCTGGAATCGCAAAGGAGCGGTAGAGAGCTGGCATCAGGCTTTTAAGACATGTTGAAGGTTTATGGTCAAGACTATCCAGATGATCAGGATACAGAAATTCCGTAAGCACCTTCCGTAAGCAAATTCAGTCCATTTCAATTTCCTTTCAAGCATGATGTGAGAGGATCAAATGAAAATAATTAAGGAGAAAATGCTGACTCAGATTTCAGGGACCACACACTTGGACATTTGTCAAATTTTAGAAAATCTGTAAATAGCCACTGACCATGGCTTCAATTTGGAGAGACTCAATTGTATTCTTTTATTGCATGAGTGGGAGTTGTATTTATTGGAACGGCACACCATTTCAGTCTTGTGTTTTTCTCGTGAATAGTAGTAATAGGGGAATGGATTGGTTTGATAATAGTTTAGTTAATTTGTTCACTGTTCTAGTCAATTAAATAAGTTATGATTTGTGCATTGTAGAATCAGTGTCAGGGATTCATTTCACTTAACAACTGGAAGTTGCTGGAAAACAGGATGACGCATCTTTTCCTAGTCCTTTTAAAAGATTATAGGGCATGGCACTCCCCTTTAGGTGATGCAGTTTTTGTTCTAAGGGGGTGGTCATTACCCTCTGTATAACACAAAGACAGCAGGCGTGCTTCTTGGAACACATCTTCTGCAAGGACAATGTCGGGAGTCTGAACGGAAACTCTCCAATTCTCTGGAGAAGTGTAGGTCCAAATACAATCAAGAAGTTGGCCACTCTCGAGGACAAAGCAGCCCACGAATTTGGTGTGGAACACATCTTCTGCAAGGACAATGTCGGGAGTCTGAACGAAAACTCTCCAATTCTCTGGAGAAGTGTAGGTCCAAATACAATCAAGAAGTTGGCCACTCTCGAGAACAAAGCAGCCCACGAATTTGGTGTTACATGCACAAGTACCCACTCCCTCCCCCACCAACTCACATTCGCAGCAGTACGTACTATCTACAACAAGCACTTCAGAAAGTCACCAAAAATCCTCAGCCAACATCTTCAACTTCCCCTCCAAGCTACTCTCAATCCTGTCTTGGAAATATATCACCATTCCTTCACGTTTGCTGTGTGAAAATCCTGGAATTCCCTCCTTATTAACATTGTGATTACTCCACTGTAGATGAGATGCAAATGTTTAAAATAACAGCAAACCACTACCTTCTCAAGAGCAGCGAGAGCTGTTCAATAAACCCTCCCACCCTTGCACCTTCCCCTGCCACCACAGGAATTGCATAACCTGCGCCCACACATCCTCCCTCACCTCCATTCAAGGCCCTAAAGGAGCCTACCACATCCATCATATTTTACGTGCACATTCACCACTATCATTTATTGTATCGGTTGCTTCCGATATGGTCTCCTCTACATTGGGGAAACTGTACGCATCCTAGCAGAGTGCTTTAGGGAACATCTCCGAGACACCCGCACCAATCAACCACACCGCCCTGTGGCCCAACATTAAAACTCTCCCTCCCACTCTGCCGAGGACATTGAGGTCCTAGGTCTCCATCACCGCCACTCCCTCACCACCAGACGCATGGAGGAAGAACGCCTCATCTTCTGTCTCGGAACACTTCAACCCCAGAGCATCAATGTGGACTTCAACAGTTTCCTCATTACCCCTTCCCCCACCTCACCACAGTTCCCAACTTCCAGCTCAGCATCGTCCCCATGACCTGTCCTACCTGCCTATCTTCTTTTCCACCTATCCACTCCACCCTCCTCCCCCCGACCTATCACCTCTATCCACTCTTCCACTCAACTATTGTACTCTATGCTACTTTCTCCCCTCTCACTTATCTCTCCACGCTCCAGGCTCTCTGCCTGTATTCCTGATTTAGGGCTTTTGCCCGAAACGTCGATTTTACTGCTCCTCGGATGCTGCCAGAACTGCTGTGCTCTTCCAGCACCACTAACCCTGAATCTGGATTTCAGCATCTGCAGTCACTGTTTTTACCCAATCAATGCTGGCCAGACAGAAATGCCGATATCACACCAATGAATAAAAATATACATTGAGGAGCAGAGGCCTTATTTTTATTGTAAAAGAAACAAACTACAAACTGGAGGACGCTGAACAAATAATTAATCATTTGAACGAAAGAATCGAAATGATCATCAATGATATGTCTCCAAGGACCTGAATATGGATTTATGCAGAATTCTTCAATAGCTGAACTCGGGAGAACAACACTGCACACGGGTCTATTAATTCACACCAAACACAGAAAGTGTTGGTTAAAATCATAGCCTGAATCCACCATTAATTGGGTTATATCTGAGGTAGGTTCTGAGGCGTAACTTGCTCACTTCAGGATTCTCAGTTTAATTTAAATATGCAATAAAAAGGGGAAGTAATTGTCAACAAGTAGCCAGATTAAATGTAGATTGGGGTAATTTACTCGAATGGACTTTTTGCCGAAGTAACGTGTTCAGGGACCATGACAAAAGGCCATACAGGAATTGAAAGCATTTTGCTGTTTCTGGTTTGGAACATATGTTCGCGGTTTTCTGTGAGACAGGGAATAATATTACTTGATTACCTGTTGGAAAATGAATGCTGGTTAAATAAGATCATCGGTAAAAAAAGAATGTCCTGGGGAAAAGGGCAGCAAAGGCTGCGCTTCAAAGAGATCGTCAATGCTGAAGGTAAAATGTAACAGGGAGCTACTCTTGCTATGAAAGCCAGCTGCAAACGTGGTGGCTCCATCGCAGTGATCAATAAAATGAATGAATGTGTCGAAAAGACCGTCCACAGTTTCACACTATACCTTGGTGGACAGAAACTTGTGTAAGAATTCAATTTCAGGATACCTCAGTCTCAGACATTCGCAGAACAATACCATTTAACATTCAACCATTAGGCACATCCAAAGGCAGGCAGTATTACTTGAAATTGGAGCTAAATACCTCGAGTAATTTGGTAAGAGGGAAATTCCATTCTCAGGCTGAACTTGCGGACTTGGGATGTAATAACTTGGTTGCTACGGGCTATAAAATGTTTCAGTATTTAATTGTCTGTGAGATTTCTTAAAGCAACTATCGAATTGAAGGTAGCTCCGATAGTTTTCATATAACAACGGGATTCAAGACTGACTGGGAGGAGGTC
>NW_025195205.1:0-4348 GCF_004010195.1 Chiloscyllium plagiosum | reverse complement strand
TCATAGAGTCATACATAATCACAACAAAGAAAAAAACCCTCTTGTCAATTGCGTCTGCACTAAGCTTGAATAATCCACTTCAATGTCTCTACTCCCCTCCTCCCACCCCCAAATTCATAATACTCACTCGGGGAGAATTTCATAAACTTTGCTGACGCCCTCAGCATGGAATGTGGTAAAATGATTTTGCGCAAAACACTTTATTCTTGTTTCATTTCGAGCTGAAAGAAAATGTTTGTTTTGGATGTCGAATTGTAAGGCTGGGAAGGTTACTATCCAGATATATCAATTGAAGCAAGACAAGGCGCTTGTCATTACCTGACCAATCCTGGAATTAAATTGTGAGTTTCAAGCACGAATATAACAGTAACATTGCCCAGATGGTAGGCAGTAGCTGATGGTCAAAGCGGATGCATAATTTTGAAGATCAAACAAAGGTAAGAGAATTTATTTAGCCAATTCCTGTGGGGTCGTGAAAATGGTCCCAGAAAAAAAACATGGCGAGAATAATCTCTCCTTGTCATTCAGCTGTTGAGTGATGCGTTATGCTCATTTCAGGAGCTACAGTTCCATTTCTTTATTTTGCTTCAGAAAAAGATGCAGAACAGTTGAAACCAGTGTTGTGCGCACTGAAATTTCTGATCAGGTCATGTGACCTCCGAGGATAGTTCAAACAGTAGCAGCTCGAAAAAAATGTACATCGTTTCCACTAACACTACCGAAGCCACATTAAGTAAGAAGACAATCACTAATATATATATCCAAATACAGCAACACGAAGTAAATATCCGATGTTTGGTCTAAAACGTTGCAAATAACGTACCTACCACGAAAATGGTAGGCTTTGATCATCTCCAACTAGAGAAGATTAAACACTCCTTAATGTCACTGTTATCATGCCTCGTTTCCCCATGAGTAACGTCCCGGGAGGTTACCAATAAACAGACACTAGACTGACGTAGCCATATGCATGCAATGACTGCAGGAGCTGATCAGAAGCTAAGAATACAACATACGTCTTATCTTACCCCAAGATTGTCGATCATCAACAAGGCACACGGCGATAGTGTGATTCGATCTGACGAAGGATCACTGAAATCGAAATGGGATGTTTTTTCTTTTCGTAGCCATTGTCAAATATGATGAATTTCTGTGGCATAATCTGTTTTTATTTCAGATTTTCTGCATTCGCAGATCTCTGCTTCATTATATAATGGGATAGCCCCCAATTTGTCTGGATGTTTGCAGCTCTAATAACTTTAAAAAAGGCTTGACACTATCCAAGCCAAAGTAGCCAGCTGGATTAACAGCAAATTCACAGAACATACACTGCCTAGAATGCCGATATCTTATAGCAGCAGTGTGGTTGGTCTACACGATAAATTGGATATACTCAGAAGTTACATTGCTCAACGCCTTCTATTTGCATGAACATAATCATTTAGAATGGCAAGAGCCTACATAAATCAGAAACGCGCCACCTTCTTAATCATCTCCATGCCAGGCATTATCCGGATTTCCAACTGCATCAGCATTCGTTCTGTGAGTTTAGGTAAATGGCCTATAGTTCCTTCCATAATTGTGCTCTGAATGTGTTGGTGGCACACGGACTGCACAGTTCCAGAAGCTATGTCATCGTCAACTTCTCAGGGACAACGGGAGATGGATAATTGATGTTTCCCCAACCAATAAGACAGAGACCCTATGACTGAACTAAAATTCAATGATGCTTGCAAGAAGGTTTCACTTTACAGTGGACTATTTCCCCTCACGCTTAAGTGCATGGACAGCTGAGAATAAGCTGGGTGGACAATGACCATAATTTCACAGAAAACTTACTGAAAATATAGTTGACAAGAATGATATACGCTTTTCAGTACGAAACAACATCTTTGTCTATGGCTTCCAGAACAAGCTGGATCGTCTCACAGGTTCTGAAATTGATAGCAGTGCATTCAATTGTAGTGACATTGACTAAAGTCATTGTCAGCATTAAATACGGCAGGTGGTGAAATACAATATTTAAGCAGAACAAATATTATTAAGAGAGCTATATACTAAACTGAAAGTGTGGAATTTGACTTGTTGCCTGACAGAAACCCATATGTCATTAAGCTCAATGAGTATCAGTATGATGGATTTTTCATGTACCAGGCTGTGATCACAAGTATAAGATGAGGTAAAATATTGCAAGTGTGTGTGTATGCATGTGTGTGTATATGTGCATGCGTGTTGTTGTGCAACTACATGAGCACATGCATGCATGTATGTGTACATGTGTGTCCGTTTTGTGTGTACTTGATGGTATGTGAAACATGCATAACTTTCCCTCTTTAGTTTTGTTAAGTACAAGTACGGAATAGGTTGTTGAATATTGACACAACCTTGTGTACCACCTCTCCTGGAGGCAATGATCAGGACAGTGTGAAGACTAGATTTCAAATCTATAGTAATTGAGCCTCTCCGTATAAGTCTCATTTCCTACATTTTTGCCAAGACACTATGGGAATTTTCTTCTAAAAAAAAGGATGATCAGAAAAAAATAGCAATGTCATTAATAAGGAAAGGAAAAGCAGCAGAATTTAGGAGGCGACAGTCAGTTTGGTAAAATGAACAAAGACATGATAGAATACCTGAAATACTGTGAGATGTGAAGAGATGTTTTACTGAATGTTACACTGAAGATGCACAATATACGCTAACATGCAAACGTTTACACTGAGATCTCCAATATGGAAAGCTATGCTTATATATCTGCTGTATTATACTGTTTTGCAGAGATTATTCCACTGGGAAACATGGAATGAATGAGCTCTGAACATGGGTAAAATTGTGGGCGAACGAATTCGAATTAATAATTGAATTAATATTCTTTCAGGGTTGCTGTGATGGAGTGTTCGAGTCCCAGCCTTGGACTCAGGACACCCGCATTCAAATCTCAACGCCTCCACGGGTATGTGAGCTGCTTGGTAAGAAATATCTAAATGAATTCAACTCAGGGATTGATGGTTCACGGTTGGGCATTGATTCATGGGTAAATTTCAGTCTGTGAGCAGCGGAAAGCTGCTTTGTGACAAAAATCAGCAGCGATTGCAGTGGATTGGGCAGAATTATAAGTCTACAGTCTTAAACCAAATTAAAGTTGATTAAGGCGACTTACCAGGGACACCAACAAACGCCAATATTGGATAATATCCTGCTTGGATAATCCGAAGTATTTGATAGATTCGCCAATTGATTGGAATTTGGTCATAGCGTGTAGACAGAACATGAAATGCGTGGTACACATTTCTGTTGATTGCTGTAACTCTCCAACGTGTGGTTGTCAGATTCGAATCCATTGTGGACATACTCCTATTCACTGCTCTTAGAATATGATCTGTTTCTGTAAATAATGTCGATTCTGATCAATTCTGGAAAGACTCAATTCTGTTGCATGAAGACTTATTCCATTGACATAACATACCAAAGTTTTACTCTGAGATCCTGAACTGTCCTGGTCCTCTCCCAAGATTCAGAGTTTGCTGCTTGCTCGAAGTGATGATGCATTGAGAGGATCTCTTATTTATATAATTCACAAAGCCTCCAGTGTGTCAATTAACGTTCTTGGAGGCAGACGGCAAAGCCTATAGTGTGACAATTAGCATCCTGGGGGGAAACATGTTTAATCTTTGAATAAACACTTTCAGTTAATTACTTGTACTCCAATGCCCATTATGCTACGATGACGCTGTATAACCTTGAAATGACATGAAGAGGTTTTGTGAAGTTTCGGCAGCATAAAGCTGAGGCACTGTCCCTCGGGATTCAAACACTCATAAGTTTTGGCTCATGACAGATGTGTAAGTGTTCATTCATGATAAATACAGTTTAAATAAGGTCAAAGGAACAAAACATGATACTGAATCATATTATCACTCCAACATAAGTGTTGTGGTATATCCAGAAATAAGTTCTGAAGATAACATCATTTTTGGTTTGGAATAATATTGAATGGTCTAGGGCGTGGCGTGGGGATGAGCCAGCAGGAATAAGTTAACGAGAGATTGTGACTCATTAAAATCGATGATAAATGCAGTTTAAATAAGGTCAAAGGAACAAAACATGATACTGAATCATATTATCACTCCAACATAAGTGTTGTGGTATATCCAGAAATAAGTTCTGAAGATAACATCATTTTTGGTTTGGAATAATATTGAATGGTCTAGGGCGTGGCGTGGGGATGTGCCAGCAGGAATAAGTTAACGTGAGATTGTGACTCATTAAAATCGTTTGCTAACGGTGTTGTTTGAAATTATAAATTATGACTTTCAAAAAAAATCATGGGTCAAATGAACCAGTCAGA
>NW_025195204.1:2797-4348 GCF_004010195.1 Chiloscyllium plagiosum | reverse complement strand
TCTAGGTTCCCATGCCCCTGCAGAGTTTGATTAAACAACCCCGAAGAGCACTAGCAAACCTCCCCACAAGGATACTGGTGCCCCTCAGGTTCAGGTTTAGACAATCTTCTTTATAGAGGTCCCACCTTCCCCAGAAAGAACGCCAGTTATCCAGATGCCGGAATCCCTCCCTCATGCACCATCCCTGTAACCACGAATTTAACTGTTCTCTCTCCCTATTCCTCAACTCTATCACGTGGCACGGGTAACAAACCAGAGAATACAACTCTGTTTGTTCTAACTCTGAGCTTCCAACTTCGCTCCCTGAAAGCCTGCCTAATATCCTCAGCCCTATTCCTACCTATGTCGTTGGTGCCAATGTGGACCACGACTTCGGGCTGCTCCCCCTCCCCCTTAAGGACCCCAAAAACACGATCACCCTTGCACGTGGGAGGCATCATACCAAACGTGAGTCTCTCTCGCCCCCACAAAACCGCCTATCTGTGCCCCGAACTATCGAGTCCCCAATAACTATTGCTCTGCTCTTCTCCACCCTTCCCTTCTGAGCAACGGGGACAGGCTCCGTGCCAGAGGCCTGAACCCCATTGCTTACTTCTGGTAAGTCGTCCCCCCCACACGTATGTGGCACGGTGGGTTATGCGTGGGTTTTGACACGTCTCTCAGAGAAGGATACAGAAAATATCTCGGAAATACCACAGGATCATGCGACATGTGCAACTAAACGCGGTAAGCATGCATTTCAGTGGCATGTTAGTATCTGGAAGACTGAGTATTGATGGGTCTGATGGACCAGCTGTCCTTCATACCAGAATTTCGCAGGAAGACCTATCGATTGTGTTGCCAATCAAATTTTTACTTCCCTATTCACTTTCAAAGATCATAAATGCATTCCATTGATGCAAAAAATGAAGAAGAGGGACAATGGAGAACTACAGACCATAAAACCTTTCATCAACGAGAAGGAATTTATTATAAAGAATGTGATATTTGATACTCAGAAAGTAAGGGCATTCGGAGCAGCACCTGAAAATAGGAAGTTTAAAATTATATCTGAATTCATTTCAAGCATGCAGGTGATGATTGCAATGTTATTTTTCTCTCTTTCCATGGATGCTGTCTGACCGGCTGTGATCCCGACTATTTGTTGTTTTCAGTACAGATATCAGCATCTGATCCGACTCAAAGTAAGGACATATTGCAACACTTACACCGTGTTCATGAGACTGTATCTGGTGTCTGTGTACAGTTTCGGTGTCGTGATACAAAGCATCATATATTGACTATATTTGCTGTATGGAATAGCCACGGGACCTGCCAGAGAAACAAACAACAATTAATGTGGTTCCACTGGATGGGAAATATATCAGGGATGTAGTAGATAACCCTAGAGAAGTCAGTATCAAATCATTGCTCAGGAATGTATTGGAGAAACTACGGAAAGGAGATAAAAGATTTCCATTTCGAGGCAATATTTGAACAACAATAGTGATGATAACGTTAACGGAATTTAGCTATGTGCAACAACTTTGATTAAATTTGTTTGAGATACTC
>NW_025195204.1:0-2637 GCF_004010195.1 Chiloscyllium plagiosum | reverse complement strand
TTAAAAAAGCAAAATATTATTATAATATGACCATTTTAACACATTACATTCGAAAATATTTTAGTGCAGGAGACAGTGGGTCGTATTTGAAACCATTTTTCAGCAGGAGAACAAGGCCTCCTGGTCTGCTACAGGGATCAGCGCTCTGTTGCGCATTATGTGTGGTATTTCTGAATGATGTAGAGAGGAATATGAATGGGGGGTGTAATAAGGACATTCGCACATTCCCTGCAAAGGGAGTTGTCACGGATATCCACACAGCCATTATGCTACAGGAATATATGGATGCAATGGTCAGACTGGCAGTTCAATGGCGGATGAAATGTAACTCCATTAAATATGAAGTTATCCACCGAGGAAGAAAGAACGAGGCGGCGAGTACTCAAAGAATGGCAGCGCATTAGCCAGCTGAAGAGGCGATTCTCCACGGATTCCTGAAGAGAATGGACAGGCTAATGGACAAGTTAAAGAAGGTCTAAGGTACCGTAGGCATCGTGTTTATTCATGAAGCCATTGATTAAAGGGCCAATACAGGACATTGTTTATGCCAAAATGGTATACTGGGTCTCGTTCTTCTTGTCGCATCACAGGAAGGATGTGATTGAGTTATAGAGGTAATTAACCACGATGTTCCCTGGGTTGGAGCATATCAGCTATTAAGAGAGGCTGGATAAGACCTTGTTGTTTCCTTTGGAGCAGAGAAGTCTAAGGGGGGCGTGCTTCAGAGTTACCAGTTTATAAGTGAAATGGTTATGATGGATTGACAGCAGTTGATGGTTCAAGACAAAGGGCGAACAAGGGAGAACACTTTGGAAATGAAGTGTTTGATGTTAAAAGTGGACTGGAAGATGTATTTTCTTTCAAATTCTATTGGAGTCTGGAATGTACTTCCTGAGAGAGGAGATGTCGCAGGTAAGCTCACAACTGTCAAAACGTACTTGCACGAGCACCTGAAGTGTGATAACATTCTCCGCTAAGGCCCTCATCTTTGAATGTCGGTCTAATGATGATCGTTTTGTATTTCCGTCTGGTATCTATGATTATGGAAGGTCAATCATTGTGTAGGTTGAGTCTGGAACTGATGGATTTCTAAAGAATGTTTAAGTGTTCCAATGGCAAAGGCTGGAGAAAGCAACTGCACCCTTGTTACAGTCTGAAACCAATTAATTGAGATTGGAGAACAGGGAATTGGCTGAACAATGAAACAGCCACTTCCGTTCTGTCTTCGAAGAAGGAAAAATCAAAACAAAACGGTTCCCATCAATACTGGGAAATCTACGTCTGGTGTGCAAAAATAAAACGAATTTATTGAATAAACAGTTTTCGAGAAATTATTGGAACTGAAAGTAATCAGCAGAGACAAAGCCAAGATAGATTGATGAAGCAGAAATTCCATTTGAAAAACCGACTTACCGATAAATTACAGAAAAACCGTTTGCAATATGTTTGGATTTTAAAAAGGATCATTGTTAATGTCTTTATCGTATTGGCAAAGATCAAATCCTATTGGATTGGGGCTAATATAAAGAAATGTTTGAAGAATAGTTGAGTTGGCATGGAACAGTGGGTAGAATTTTCATTTTCTTGACACATGTATTTTGCAGTAAAAACACAATAAAATAGGGCGATTGTTTTCATTTGTTAACAGGAAATCTGTCATTTTGAGCAGTATAAGAACAAAGAAATAGGGAGCGTTTAGACTGGCGGGAGTCCATCAATCCTGCGACAAGTCATGAACATTGATGATTCCTGCACCGCCACCCTTCCAGCAACACCTCCGTTCCATCTACATTGGAGACCATTGCTGTCAAATTTGCTAATCCACGTGGGCCATCTTGTGCCACTGATCTGGTCTCTCCGACCATGCAGCAGCCATGTTCCAGCTCAGCGAGCAAACCTATAACCATAAACTCAACCTGAGGTACAAATCTTACGAAAACTCTGCAGCAGCTACTGATTGTACGTCTGCTGCCGTTTTCACAAAAGCCAGTAATGACTCACTCTCCTGTGCGCTGGGTCCAGTCAAGGTTCGCAGTCTGCGCCCTCCTGAAGAACCGCCCATTGGCCCATCTCGAAGTCCACACCTGTGCCCATTTCCAGGTCCACATTGTGGACATATCTCGAAGACTACAACCAATCTCGAAGTTCTCAAAATGGATCTATCTCTATGTGCACACTCCAGGCCCTGGTCTAGGCCTACTCGTTGGCCCCAGCTCAAAACAACTTGATGTGCACTTTTTCAGATAAGATTCCCAATAGTTTGGAAACAGGCTCTTCCGCCCAACAAGTACACACTGACCCTCCGAAGAGTTACCAACCAGAATTATTTAACTCTGATTAATGCACAAAAATCAGTCAAATAGCCATGAACAATTCACCTGACTTTGCACTTTGGGAGGAAACTGGAACACCCAGAGGAAACCCACGCAGGCACGTGGAGAATGTGCAAACTGCACGCAGACAGTTTTGGGCGATCACCACCATCCAAGTGATGGCAGAGCTGAGATTTAACTAAGTAAAAGACAAAAAACAAGAAACTGGAGGAAAAAAAGCAAATGCAGTCAGAGTGGCCAACCTGCAGCACAGGACTCCTCCACGACCACGATCTTCCATTAGAAACACAAGAATAAAGGAATA
>NW_025195203.1:3105-4347 GCF_004010195.1 Chiloscyllium plagiosum | reverse complement strand
TAACGGCTTAGGTGGGTTTAGGCATTTTTGAGAAATAGCTACAGAGCCATAGACGATGTAAATACAGTCCATTCCTTGTGTTCCTGCAGCCACGGCCTGGTCCTGTGGAGTGATGGTCAAACTCTCACAGAACCAGGATTCTTAGTTTTACCTTTCGCCAGTTATTGCTGGGGTCTCAGCAGGGTTCGAAGGCAGGAAATCTCTCCCGGGTGCTACACACTCGCTCTGTGATTTCTCTCGGAACTGTCTTTTGATGTTCTTTCCTCTTGGATTGGAGAACTGCATGTCAACCAATCTGTTTCCTGCATTTGTTTTTTTGACATTTGTGTGCTGGTTGGATGATACCATATTGGAGCAGTTAGTGTATATTTGTGAAATAAACTATTATTCTGCTAAGTTTTCCAACAGAATTATGTTATTGCAAGTTCCTCTTCCTTTCATTGTCTTTTATCGACAGTGTTCGAATAAATTGTGTTTTGCTTAATGTCGAATATTTTGACCAAGTAAATTCTATCTCAAACACAGCATCTCACATTTACCAGTGGAATGGGCCGAGCTGGAGGAGTGATAATCATGTCAGGAATTATATCGGAAAGTCAATCCACCTCATAGATCCATCCCGGGCACGTATAAGCCCAGATGAGATACCTGCTCAGCATGACGCACTGCGTAGACCAGGCTAGTGTACTCCTCAGCAATCCGTCCAGTATCAAACACTGTTTAGAGCTCACCAGTTCACTACTTATGCGTCCAACAGTGCACTGATCTATAAACTTGGACTAGATAATCTGTTCAGCACAGGGCGCTGTGCAGAACACACAAAGGCATTGTTCTATGCACCCGGACTGGATATCTGTGCAACATGGGGAGCTGTGCAGTGAATAGCGGTGAATTTATCCATTAATCTGGAACAGTTAACTTCCCAGCATACACAGCCGTGTATATAAATTGCTATATTGCTGAGTAACACTGTGTTAGATCCCTGCCCAGCGTGGGGAAACTTGCAGCTCATGCTGGAAGTGACAGGATGTACAGCTCCCCTACATTTACAGCTCCATATCTCCATTGTGGCATGACACAGGAGTGCTGTGGGTGTGAAACTCACTGCCAGAGAGAGATGGCGGGGGAATCAGTTTAAATACCAACAAATGGGAGGAACCTGTGGGGTGGATAGATAATTCTCCCACGCAACATGGCTGGAGGTACACACCATCTCCCGGATGCCCCTGGATATTCAGTGAT
>NW_025195203.1:0-2565 GCF_004010195.1 Chiloscyllium plagiosum | reverse complement strand
TATTCTCTCTACTCTCTCACACTCACTGTATATCTGTTAGCGCCTTCCGCAGAATAAGGCTCCATCATTCTCACCACTACAATGCAGCACCTTCTCTCTCTCGCTCTCTCTCTCTCTCACCTACGCAATGTCCCCATACGGTTGTAAAACGTTCTTATGAGTACAGTTTCTAGAATTCTCTGGATGATATCGTTTGTACAATGTTCCAGATAATTTTAAAAACAATCCAGCTTTAGCAAAATGTTCATCACCCAGTATGTAACGCATCAGAGGAAGGAGCAGAGTTTTACTTTTTTTTTAAATCACTCAGGATGAAAGTGCATCATGAGGCCATTAAGCCTCTCAAATATGCTCCACAATTCAGATAAAGGAAGCACTTAAACACTTGAAGACTCACTCTCTTCTTCAAGACACGCGCCGCATTGGAGTTTCTCCAGTTTCACTGCAACGCTCCTGTAATTCCGATAGTTATGGAATATTTCACACAGTGCCTCCAGTCACTCTGCAACCACTTCTATTAAAACAAGCTATGAATTACTGATGAGCTGTTTACCCTTGGTCTTTTCTGTTTGAGAAATTCCTTCTTCGTTTTGTTAGAGACAGTGCAAAACCTTCATCTGACTACAATTTTGTTTATAATATAGAAACTATTTGTGCCTTCCCCTGTGAGGAACGATGTAAAATACTGTTTTAAATTCTCTGCCTGTCCCCTGAAACCAGTTCCCCAGTCACATCCTCCAGGTGTCCCACGTATTCTTTCCTGCCTTTCTTCCAAGCATCACACGCACATCATGAACGCTTTTTATTCGATATGGGAAAACTCTTGTGGTTAGATTTTTTTCATATTTCTTGCCAGTTTTGGAATATTTTCTTTGTATTTTGTTTTATAAAATCTGCTTCTGGTTCCAAAAGTGAACTTCCCAAATGTGGCCGGCGCTAGAGCTCACCAATCTGATTTTTTTAGTTTGTGATTGATTAGTATCCTTCACAGACTTTGGGCATCATGGTTGGTTCATCTTCATATCTTCATGTCATCTTCTTTTTGACCAGAGTCAATAATAGCTGAGCGTTAGTAAGCAGTACCTGCTTAGATGTTCCCCCACCCCCACACATCTGCTGACCTTCACCTGTGTCTATTTTCACACTCCGTATTTGACCAGATACATTACATAAATCTGCATTTGAAAAGCCTCGCTCTTTTCAGACATTCAGGGGGAACCTACGCATGTGGCTGAACACATGGAGAATGACTCCATTTTCTGAGTTTTTCTGGCTCTCTGATTTCTGTTCAATGATGTCACATTCCAGTGGGAAGCTTCCTACATGGCATCCTTTTCTCTCAAACGAGAAATCCACTCACTCTGGTGAACTGAGCCTTCAGCAGTGACTGTCCCGTCTCCTTCACTTCTGCCCTCACTCCGTCCCCTCCTTCCTAGAACAAAGATAGATCTCCCCTTGCCCTCACTTCCTACTGCACTAGAATCTGCATTCACAAAATCATCCACCGCCACTTCCACTACCTCCAGCAGGACAGCACCATCAAACATATTTTCCACTCCCGTCTACTTTCAGTATTTCACAGGGACTATTCACTTCTGTGGCACGCTCCATCGCCCCGAACAGTTCCCCACAAGCACATGGCACATTCCCATGTAAATGCAGCAGCTGCAACATTTGCCCATTCACCTCTTCCCTCCTCACTGTCCAAGGCCCTAAACACACCTTTCAGCTGAAGCAGCATTTCAGTTGTACGCTTTCAATCCAGTCTCCTGTCATTGCTGCTCACAATGCAGTCTCCTTTACATTAGTGAGCCAAACAGTAACAGCTTTGAGGAACATCTCCACTTTGTCTGTAGGAATGACCCTTTCCTTCTGATTGCTCCCCATTTCAATAACCTGCATTGCTCTCAGGATAATGAGAATTCTTTGAGGAGGTAACGACGCGTTGAACCAGAGAAAGTTACCTATCTGAACTTCCAGAAGCCTGTATATGGTACCGCACAGGACACTGCAGAGTAAGATAAGGACCCATGGTGTCAGAGGCCAGGTACTAGCATGGATAAAAGGTTGGCTGTATGGCAGGACGCATAGTGAGGATAAACTTGTCCCTCTCAGGATTAGCACTGTTCCACAAGAGTCAATGTTGTGACCACAACATTTCATTTTATAGGTTAATGATCTGAGTGGTGGGACAGAAGGCATTCTGACTACGTTTGCAGATGATGCAAAGATAGTTGGAGGGGCATGGAGTATTGAGGAGGCAGGGAGCCTGCAGAAAGATTTCGACAGTTTAGGAGAGTGAGAAAAGGTGTAGCAGATGGAATACAATGTGGGAGAGTGTGAGGTCAGGAACTTTGATATGAAGAATACAGGCATGGACTATTTACTAAATGGAAAAAAATTAAGAAATCTGAGTAACAAAGTGACTTGGGATTCCAAGCGCAGGATTCGCCTTAGAAAAAGTTGCAGGTTGAGTTAGTAGTTAAGAAGACAGATACAATGTTTTCATTCGTATCGAGAGGAGTAGGATAGAATGGTGGGGATTCTGAGGCTTTCTAAGGCTCT
>NW_025195202.1:2401-4347 GCF_004010195.1 Chiloscyllium plagiosum | reverse complement strand
CACTGTGCTGGGATTGGGGATGAGGTCACTGTGCTGATATTTGGGACGGATTCACTGAGCTGGGATTGGGGATGAGGTCACTGAGCTGAATTGGGGGCAGGGTCACTGTGCTGGGATTGGGGACGGGGTCTCTGTGCTGGGATTGTGGACAGGATTGCTGTGCTGGGATTGGGGATGAGGTCACTGAGCTGGGATTGGGGATGAGTCACTGAGCTGGGTTTGGGGGCAGGGTCACTGTGCTGGGTTGGGGAGAGTCACTGAGCTGGGTTTGGGGGCAGGGTCACTGTGCTGGGATTGGGGACGAGGTCACTGTGCTGGGATTGGGGGCAGGGTCACTGTGCTGGAATTGGGGACGAGGTCACTGCGCTGGGTTTGGGGTCAGGGTCCCTGTGCTGGATTGGGGGCTGGGTCACTGTGCTGGGATTGGGAATGAGGTCACTGTGCTGGGATTGGGAATGAGGTCTGAGCTGGGATTGGGGACAGGGTCACTGTGTTGGGATTGGGGACGGGTCCACTGTGCTCGGATTGGGGACAGGGTCACTGAGCTGGAATTGGGGACTGGGTCACTGTGCTGGGATTGGGGTCGGTCACTGTGCTGGGATTGGGGGCGGAGTCACTGAGCTGGAATTTGGGGCAGGGTCACTGAGCTGGGTTTGGGGACAGGGTCACTGTGCTGGGATTGGGTACAGTGTCACTGAGCTGGGATTGGGCACGGGGTCTCTGTGCTAGGATTGGGGACAGGGTCACTGTGCTGGGATTGGGGATGAGGTCACTGCGCTGGAATTGGGACGGTATCACTGTACTGGGATTGGGGATGAGGTCAGTGTTCTGGGATTGGGGATGAGGGCACTGCGCTGGGATTGGGGACAGGGTCACTGTGTTGGGATTGGGGAGGGGTTCACTGTGCTGCCATTGGGGGTGGGGTCACTGTGCTGGGATTGGGGATAAGGTCACTGAGCTGGTGGTCACTGAGCGGGGATGGGGGAGGAGGTCACTGAGCTGGGATTGGGGACAGGGTCACTGTGTTGGGATTGGGGATGGGGTCACTGAGCTGGGTTTGGGGACAGGTCACTGTGCTGGGATTGGGTGTGGGGTCACTGTGCTGGGTTTGGGGATGGGGCCACTGTGCTGTGATTGGGGATGTGGTCACTGAGCTGGGATTGGAGGCTGGGTCACTGAGCTGGGATTGGGGACAGGGTCACTGTGCTAGGATTGGGGATGAGGTCACTGTGCTGGGATTGGGGATCGGGTCTCTCTGCTGGGATTTGGAACAGGATTTCTCTGCTGGGATTGGGAATGATATCACTGAGCTGGGATTGGGGACGAGGTCACTGTGCTGGGATTGGGAATGAGGTCACTGAGCTGGGATTGGGGATGAGTCACTGAGCTGTTTTTGCAGGCATTGTCACCGTGCTGGAATTGGGGACGAGGTCACTGTGCTGGGATTGGGGGCAGGTTTACTGTGCTGGGATTGGGGAACGAGGTCACTGTGCTGGGATTGGGGACAAGATCACTGTGCGGGATTGGGGAACGAGGTCACTGTGCTGGGATTGGGGACAAGATCACTGTGCGGGATTGGGCACAGGGTCACTATGCTGCCATTGGGGGTGTGGTCACTGTACTGGAATTGGGGATGAGGTCACTGTGCTGGAATTGGGGACAGTATCACTGTGCTGGGATTGGGGATGAGGTCAGTGTGCTGGGTTTGGAGATGAGGTCACTGTGCTGGGGTTATTAGGCAGAGCTGAAAATGTGTTGCTGGAAAAGCGCAGCAGGTCAGGCAGCATCCAAGGAACAGGAGAATCGACGTTTCGGGCATAAGCCCTTCTACAGGAATGAGGAAAGTGTGTCCAGCAGGCTAAGATAAAAGGTAGGGAGGAGGGACTTGGGGGAGGGGCTTTGGAAATGCGATAGGCAGAGGGAGGTCAAGGTGAGGGTGATAGGCC
>NW_025195202.1:0-2183 GCF_004010195.1 Chiloscyllium plagiosum | reverse complement strand
GTTGGGAATGTGATAGGTGGAAAGAGGTCAAGGTGAGGGTGATAGGTCGGAGTAGGGTGGAGGCGGAGAGGTCAAGAAGAAGACTGCAGGTCAGGAGGGCGGTGCCGGGCTGGAGGGATTCGGCTGAGACAAGGTGGGGGGAGGGGGGATGAAGAAACTGGTGAAGTCCAAGTTCATCCCCTGTGGTTGGAGGGTTCCCAGTCGGAAGATAAGACGCTCCTCCTCCGACCGTCGGGTTGTTGTGGTTTGGCGGTGGATGAGTCCAATGACCTGCATATCCTCGGTGGAGTGGGAGGGGGAGTTGAAATGCTGTGCTACAGGGTAGTTGGGTTGGTTCGTGCGGGTGGCCCAGAGGTGCTCTCTGAATCGCTCCGCAAGTCGGCGGCCTGTCTCCCCAATATAGAGGAGGCCACACCGGCTGCAGCGGATGCAGTAGATGATGTGGGTGGAGGTGCAGGTGAATCTGTGGCGGATATGGAAGTTTCCTTTGGGGCCTTGGAGAGAAGTGAGGGGGGAGGTGTGGGCGCAAGTGTTGCACCTCCTGCGGTTGCAAGGGAAGGTGCCGGGAGTGGTGGTTGGGTCGGTGGGGGGTGTGGATCTGACAAGGGAGTCGCGGAGGTAGTGGTCTCTACGGAAAGCTGATAGGGGAGGGGAGGGAAATATATCCTTGGTGCTTGGGTCTGTTTGGAGGTGGCGGAAGTGACGGCGGATGATGCGCTGTACATGGAGGTTGGTGGGGTGGTAGGTGAGGACCAGTGGGGTTCTGTCCTGGTGGCGGTTGGAGGGGCGGGGTTCAAGGGCGGAGGAGCGGGAAGTGGAAGAGATGCGGTGGAGGGCATCGTCGACCACGTCGGGGGGGAAATTGCGGTCCTTGAAGAAGGAAGTGGAGGGCTTTGAGTCCTTCGTGATGGGGGATGGAGGTGTACAGGGACTGGTTGTCCATGGTGAAAATAAGGCGTTGGGGACCGGGGAAGCGAAAATCATGGAGCAGGTGGAGGGCATGGGTGGTGTCCCGAACGTAGGTGGGGAGTTCTTGGACTAAGGGGGCAGGACGGTGTCAAGGTATGCGGAGATGAGTTCGGTGGGGCAGGAACAGGCGGAGACAATGGGTCGGCCGGGGCAGTCAGGTTTGTGGATTTTGGGCAGGAGGTAGAAACGGGTGGTGCAGGGTTGTGGGACTATGAGGTTGGAGGCGGTGGATGGGAGATCCCCTGAGGTGATGAGGTTATGGACGGTCTGGGAGATGATGGTTTGGTGGTAGGAGGTGAGGTCATGGTCAAGGGGGCAGTAGGAGGAGGTGTCCGCAAGCTGGCGTTTAGCCTCAGAGGTGTAAAGGTCGGTGCGCCAAACCACTACCGCGCCTCCCTTGTCTGCTGATTTGATAGTGAGGTTAGGGTTGGAAAGGAGGGAGTGGAGGGCTGCACGTTCCGAGGGTGAGAGGTTGGATGGGTGAGAGGGGTGGAGAACTTGAGGCGGTTAATGTCGCAGCGGCAGTTGGCTATAAAGAGATCAAGGGCGGGTAAGAGGCCAGCACGGGGTGTCCAGGTGGATGGGGTGTTTTGGAGGCAGGAGAAGGGGTCGTCAGAGGGTGGGCAAGAGTCTTGGTTGAAGAAGTAGGCGCGGAGGCGAAGGCGGCGGAAGAATTGTTCGATGTCACGCCGCATGTTGAACTCGTTGATCTGAGAGTGTAGGGGAATGAAGGTGAGGCCTCTGCTGAGGACTGATCTTTCATCCTCAGAGAGGCTGAAAGAGTCACTAGGCAGAGTCACTGTACTGTGATTGGGGACAGGGTCACTGAACTTGGTTTGGGGATGAGGTCACTGAGCTGGGATAGGGGGCTGGGTCACTGTGCTGGGATTGGGAACAGGGTCACTGTGCTGGGATTGGGGGCGGGGTCACTGAGCTGGGATTGGTGGCGGGGTCACTGAGCTGGGTTTGTAGACAGGGTCACTGTGTTGGGATTGGGGACAGGGTCACTGTGCTGGGATTGGGGATGGGGTCTCTGTGCTGGGATTGGGAGCAGGGTCACTGTGCTGGAATTGGGAATGAGGTCACTGTGCTGGAATTGGGGACGGTATCGGTGTGCTGGGATTGGGAATGAGGTCACTATGCTGAGATTGGGAGCGGGGTCACTGAGCTGGGTTTGGGGACAGGTCACTGTGCTGGGATTGGGGGCAGGGTCA
>NW_025195201.1:2405-4346 GCF_004010195.1 Chiloscyllium plagiosum | reverse complement strand
GTTACACTATTCATTTTCTTTTGCCAAATGTTGGCCCAACCTATCCATATATATATCCATATCCATTTACATTTTTTACATACAGTCAAAGAGTAATAGAGATGTACAGCATGAAAACAGATCCTTCGATCCAACATGTCCACGCCGACCAGATATCTCAATCTAATCCAGTCCCACCTTCCAGCACCCGGCCCATATCCCTCCAAACCCTTCCTATTCATATACCTATCCAAATGTCTCTTAAATGTTGCAATTGTGCCAGCCTCCACCACATCCTCTGGCAGCTCATTCCATACACGTCCCACCCTCTGTGTGAAAAAGTTGTCCCTTAGGTCTCTTTTATATATTTCCCCTCTCACCCTAAACCTATGCCCTCTAGTTCGGCACTCCCCGATCCTAGGGAAAAGACTTCGTCTATTTATCCTATCCATTCACCTCATAATTTTGTAAACCTCCGTAAGGTCACCCCTCAACCTCCGATGCTCCAGGTAAAACAGCCCCAGTGTGTTCAGCCTCTCCCTGTAGCTCAAATCCTCCAACCCTGGCAACATGCTTGTAAATCTTTTTTGAACCCTTTCAAGTTTCACAACAACTTTTCGATAGGAGGGAGACCAGAATTGCACGCAACATCTTCATTTAAATTTCAAATATGAGTTTGTGTCTCCTGATAAATTGGTTATAGAATATTCCCTCAAATAAGTAACGGTTTGGATTGCAAACAGTTATGGTATGGGTGCCGAACCCTACCGTACTCAAAAAGTTGCATTTTGCCAAACAGAAAATGACACATTTATTGAATCTCACTGCATTTCGTTGGTTCTGCAATTTAATATCCAAGCTAATAAATTACTTGTAACCATATGCGATCTTATTTTACAGATTAATCTTTTATACACGGCTTATTCGAAGCCTTGTGGAAGTCGAAATATCACATTTCCAGAATCCCCATTATCCAGCTTGCTTTTCACATCTCTAAAGAGCTTTAGGTAATAATTGAAACACGACTCGTTCTTTGTAAAATCATGTTGATTTTGATGGATAGTGGTTTGTCTTTTCAAATTTCCTGTCATCAATTACTGAATAATTGATTTTAACAATCTTTCTTAAGTTTCTCGCTACTTTACATTCCATCCCGAGGGTGATAATTACAAATTCTTACCTTTCAAAAATCTCTCCGTTCCATCCAATGCTACGTAATTGGCACAAAGCGTGAAGTCACCTGCTCTCGCTGCTGTTCATGAGACAGCAGTGGCTAAATGGACTCATTCTCTTCCTTGTGCACAAAAAGGGGTTGACTATTGTTTTTCTGGTGTTTCCACATAATCGTCGCGGTTGTTTTTACTATTATTGAGGCCAAAGTCTCAGAGGCCTTATGGAATCTTCCTGTTGATATGTAATGGTTTGAGGGGATGAAGATTCTCCTCATATTCCTCCGCAACAGGCGGGAGACATTGAACGGCCTCACCCTGAAATAGGACTGAGTGAGTATTTGGCTTCATCCTGTTCGCATACAACAGACTTGTGAGGTGAACGTCTTCCTTCTTTCCCATAATGAGCCTCATTGAGCTTGCATCCTTTTCCAATTCCAATGCAACAGTCTCGATGACTCAATGAACTCATGTTAACCCTGCATATCACCCTTCAGTCACTCTGCGACTGCTTCCAGTTCCTGATTTACAGATTGAGGAGGCTGAATGGACTGATCATGTTGCTGTGTATCAGGGTACTGGGGTTGCATGGCCGACTCTGTGTCCAGTATGGTAAAAACAGACTGCAGATGCTGGAAACCAGATTCTGGATCAATGGTGCTGGAAGAGCACAGTAGTTCAGGCTGCATCCAAGGAGCTTCAGCAAAATCGACGTTTCGGGCAAAAGCCCTTCATCATTTCTGATGAAGGGCTTTTGCCCGAAACGTCGATTTTGCTGAAGCTCCTTGGATGC
>NW_025195201.1:0-1714 GCF_004010195.1 Chiloscyllium plagiosum | reverse complement strand
CTGTTTTGGAGTTGATGTTGTGTGATCAGACGAGGTCAGTGGAAACCTTGGGATAAAGGAGTTTTGGGTATTGTGATCATAGCACATTATTTTTTTCACAGTAACATTTGAATACAATCCGGTTTTTGATTTCTGTTTTGGAACTTTTGCCCAACAACCTGAATCACGCATGTCAAGAAGATGTGAGGGCAAGTTAGCTTCAGTGAATTGGAAATGTGAATTCGAAGACAGACACTGCCTGATACTTATAGAAACACTAAGGTGAACAATTCACATTTATCCCTTCAAGATGAAAACATCAAAAGGGAAAGGTGACTCAATAATGGACAACAAAACGTAAGATGACACGAGACAGGAGTAAGCAGCTTAGATAAATTGAAAATATTGTGAGAAGCCATTGATTCAGGTAAAAATTAGGACCCAACAAGGGAGAATAAGTAACTAATAAAGAAATCAGAATGAGAACAAGAGTGTAAAGTAACGGGAATCATAAATATTGGCGAAAGTCTTCTACCGATAATTGAAAGAAAACGCAAGCAAGGTCAATTGTTGAATGGTGAGTGTGCGAAAAGGATCATTTTGTAGAAGAGAATAGAGTCATTACAGGGAAACTAAACCGTTCCTTTGTGCTTATCTTCATGTAGGAACACCCAGAAACACCGTGTGACCATCATACTTTTGTAAATAAAGTCCTTCAAATCAATGACGAGATTGTAATACAAACATGGTTGGTTGAACATTGATATGTCTGACGAACCAGATGTACGTCATACTAACATTTCAGATGAGATGCTAATACGCATATTGATTGTATTGGGGAATCAAAAGTAATTTCTTCCAAGACGTTCTGCGAATCCAGGAAACTCAGCCTATGTTGTCAAGTGCATTAAAAATGACGGGTGAGTTCAGTGAAACTTAGATAATTCACACAGAGGGGACTGAATAACACAGAGAAATTGGGAAATGTGAGCAGGAAAGTTTAAGGAGAATCACAAAATATTCCACAAAGACATCAAGCGGAACAGAATAACCAGGGAATAATTAGATCACATTAGAAACCAAGGGGACAACCTTCGTATGAAGCTGATGAAGATTGTCAACATGTTACGTGAGAGATTCACACCTGTTTTACTTCGGAGAAGGAAGATGCAAGTGCAGAATCCGAGAAGATAGACTGGAAAGATCCTGAGAAGATTGACAGAAGATGCGAGCAGGATTTGATTGTTTTGGGTAGCATACAATTGATCAAATCCCCAGGTCCAGATGATTTGTTCCTCAAACTTACATTGGAGAAAAGAGAGGAAAGACACTGATCCAAATGCTAAAGTTGACTCTTACAAAGGCGGAGGTGACACTGGACCCGAGAAGATCTAATGTGGTTTCACATTACAGGAATTCTGGTGAAGATATGTCTGGGAACGACAGGCCAGTGAGCTTGAGATCAATGTCATGGAAACTGTTGGAGAATACATGAACAGTGAAAATTAATCTCCTTTTACAGACACAATGTTTGAGCGGGGAGAGTCAGCATGAATGTTTGAGATTGTAGTCATACCTAATAAATTTTATTGATTTTTTTAAGGAGGTTGTTTATTTGTTTTTCAGCAAGGCCTTTGAAAACACGTCACATGGGGACCTGACAATGTCTTTAAAATCTCATGATATCGGCGGAATTTAGCAAGTTGCAAACAATATTGTCTTAACGGGAGAAACC
>NW_025195200.1:0-4345 GCF_004010195.1 Chiloscyllium plagiosum | reverse complement strand
GCAGAAGGGCACGGTCCTCTGGGCAGTCCTTGATTCACTGCACACACAGGAGGCAATAAAAAAGGTCTTCTTTGCGCAAAAAAGAAGGTTTGAATTTGGAGAAAAGACAGGTAGATATCTGGACCTCCCCAGTATAAATGCAGAACAGATTTCTCTGTTGAATGCGCCAACAACAGTGCAGGGAGTGCAGAAAGTAATAAAGCAGCTCCCGGATGGCAGAGCCCCAGCACCAGATGGATTCCCAAGTGAATTCTATGAGGAATTCAATAATGAGCAGGTTGAACCCCTTCTGGGGATGTCTAGCTATTCATATGCACAGGATGTTCTTCTGCCCTCTCTTAGGGAAGCTAATATCTCTCTCATTTTAAAGACGGGGAAAAGCCCCTAAGAATGTGCTTCAATCAGACCAGTTTCATTGTTGAATGTAGATTTTAATATTCTATTCAAGATGCTGGCCCTGAGGTTGGAAAAGATGTTGCCTCATAGTATCAAAGAAGATCCGGCGGGTTTTGGCAAGGCCGTAGATCCTTCAACAATGTCAGGAGGGTACTGAACATAGTGCAGGTATAGCAGGAAAGATTGATCGCGGGTTTGGCGGTCTCCGTTGATGCAAAAAAGGCATTTGAATGGATAGAATGGTCGTACATGTTTGGAAACCGAGAGCACTTTTGTCTGGCGGGATTCTTTTCCAGATGGGTGCCAGTATTTTCTAATGATCCTGAGATGACGGTCATTCTAACCGGCATTAAGTCAGAAAACTTTAATATGAGCAGAGGTAGTCGACTGGGGTGTCCTCTTTCACCGCTGGTATTTACCTTGACAATTGCGCTGTTAGTTGAGGCTATTAGGAGGGATCCTGAAATAGTGGCCAGGGATGGGAATGGGGGTGTGAAAGAATTCTCTATACGCTGATGACGTCCTTTTTTGGGCCAATCCGGAGGAGACTGCTCCGAGATTAATTCAAAGAATGAATTTATTTGGTAGTTTTTTGGTCTATAAAATCAATTTTACAAAATCGGAAGCAATGCCTCTCTGGCGCCATGCGAGCCCTGTGTAAAGTTTTCAATTGCATCGCCTGCGCTGTGTGACATACTGAAATTTTCCTTACATTTTCCCGTATATCTTCCCCTGCCTCCAATGAGATATTATTGGAGGTGCCTGAACTCACGGATGGCATGCAGTTCCTCTTCAGATGACCCTTAAAAGGTTTTCTGTACTTGGGATTTTTTCTACTCTTGCCTTCTACCAGCTGGGTAGAACTATCTATGTTCAACTATTGGAGAGGATAAAACAGGATTTGCAGCAGTGGGAGGGATTATTGTTTTTAGATTAGATTCAGTGTGGAAACAGGCCCTTCGGCCCAGCAAGTCCACACCTACCCGCCAAAGCACAACCCACCCAGACCCCATTCTCCTACATTTACCCCTTAACCTAACACTCCGGGCAATTTCGCTCGGTCAATTCACCTAACCTGCGCATTTTTGGACTGTGGGATGAAACTGGAGCACCCAGACCAAACCCAGGCACGGGGAGAATTTGCAAACTCAACCCAGTCATCCCTCTGAGGCGGGAACTGAACCTGGGTCTCCGGCGCTATGAGGCAGCAGTGCGAACCATCCACTGATTAAAATGAATGTTCTTTCTTGTCTGTTGTCGCTTCCTTTGTTGCTACCTCTACGAGTAGTTTGTATGCTAGGTTCTTTTATTTGGCGTTGCAGATGCCCCGTAATGAAACTTACGAAATTGTAGCTTTCACAGTGCGCGGGAGGTGTGGCCTTCCAGACTTGAAGAGAGGTTCAATAAGTGACCTGTTCGCTAACTAAGTATGAGGGGAATTCAGAGTGGATTTGGCTTGATGTTGGAGCCTCATGAAATCCGTGACGATGCAGTGTAAGAGTCCAATCATTTTAAATTCGGTGACACCCTCGATGATAATGAGGCAAGACGAGGGTAATTGGCGCAAGAGCTCGCCACTTACCCCGTTGGTGGGAGATTTATACCTGGGGAAATGGACTCCGGCTTTAAGTTATGGGATAATAATGGAATCTCCTGACGAGGAAATTTATTTGAGGGGGAGGAATTTCAGACAGCTAAATGAGAAATTTAGATTGTTCAATGGGGACCTTTTCCAATACTTTAAGATAAGGGATTATATGCAGAGGAAGAGGAAGATTGCACTCCTGGCTCAATTTTACAAGTCAGACGTGGAGAAAATAGTACTCAGGTGTCCGGGCGCTCTTTCAGGTAGTACTTTGTTTTATTTCGAGAAAGGACGTGCTTTAGCGAATGTGGATGGACTCTGTGGGATGTGGAATCAAGAGCTAGGAGAAGATATCTCATTGGAGGCATGGGAAGATAGATGGGAAAATGTAAAGAAAATTTCAGTATGTCACACAGCGCAGGCGATGCAATTGGAAACTTTACACAGGGCTCATATGGCACCAGAGAGGCCAGCTCAGTTCAAACGAAGATCATCACCAGGGTTCCAGGGTTACTGAAATTTAAAATGAGAATAGGCAATTTTACACACTGCTACTGGCCATGATTAAGATCCAGAGATACTGGAGTACTCGAGGAAGGGAGCTAAAGGACATCCTGGAGATTGAAGTTAAAGTGGATCCAGTATTTCTTCTTCTGGGGTTGCCAAATTTGCCCTGTCTGGAAAAACACGTGAAGAGGTTGTGTAACCTTCTGACCCACTGTGCGAGGAAGAATATTTTATTGAATTAGACATTGGGAAAACCACCAGGTTTTATGGGGAGGCTTAAGCTAGTGATGGAGCATCTCCCCCAAGAATACCTCACAATTATGGTGCACACAAAACGGAGCAGGTTTACAAGACATAGTGGCCCTTTTAAGTTACGTTGACGCAGACTTATCAGCCACATTAATTCGGGCCGTGGTATACACGTGGGAATCAGTCTGGGCACCCGTATGGCCCGAGGAGGGGGAGACTGGGGAAATGAATACGGGTACAATGACTGGTGCTCTCAGGGAAGGGAACCACATTGGAGGTGTCATGAGTGAAATGGAAAAAAAAGTATTGAGATATAATTTAATTGAAGTTAATTTGAATTCAGTTTAATTTAATTTCCTTTTAATTTATTTGTACTTTAGTTCAAGTTAAGAAGATAGTTTTGTTCTGGTAGAGTAGCAGTTCATTATTAATAGTATCATGGTATAACATTGTTGGACAGCCTCTATCTTTCTGTATTTTGATATTACAGTTTTTGTATAAAGTTGGTTTGTAAATGATTTAAAAAATTTCCAATAAACATCTTCATGTAAAAAATATCCATCAATCCTTCACACTGTTTTCACATTTAAATTCTAAAACGTATGTTGCGACTTTATTCTTCCTAATGCAATGTACCAGCTTACACATATCTGGATGGAAGTTTCATTTTTCAGCCTTTCTCAGTTTATTAAAACTATCCTTTGAGCTCTTCCTTTTATGAGATACACCAAACATATTTGGTAACTGACACATTTTGCTTGGTTGTCCATGCGAATGGTCGACAATAATGATATCAGATAGGCCCTTTTGAAGTATTTAATCTGTTTTCCTGCCAAATATATGAATCAAACGAAAAGACATGGGCCAAGGAGTGGCCAATTTAGATAAGTGTGAGTTGCTGCATTTTGGAAATGCAAATCCGAGCAGGACTTATACAATAAATCGTGAGGTCCTGGGGACTGTTGCTGAATAAAGTGACCTTGGAGTGTAGATTCATAGATCTTTCTTTGGGTAGTGACGAAGACATTTGGTATGCTTTCCTTTGTGGTCAGAGCACTGAGTGTAGGAGTTGGAGGTTATATACTGGCTGTACAGGATATTGATTATGCCACTTTTGGAATATTGTTTGCACTCCGGTCTCCCTCCCATCAGATCGATGTTGTGAAAGGGATCTCGGAACAACATTTTCATGCAGAGGGTGGTGCATGGAATGAGCTGCCAGAGAATGTGCTGGAGGCTGGTCCAAATAGATCATTTAAATGCCATGTAGGTGGGTACATGAATGTTAATGGTTTACAGTGATATGGGCCAAGTGCTTGCAAATGGGACTAGATAAAGTTACGATATCTGGTCAGCATGGATGAGTTGGACGAAAGGGTCTGTTTCTGTGCTGTATGTTTCTCTGACTTCATGAGGGGAGCAAGAATGATCCAAGTAATGATCGATCAGCGAGGCTGACATCAGTAGTAGGGAAGTTGCTGGAGAAGATAATGAAGGATAGAATCTATTTACATTTGAAAGAAAACTGGCTTATCTGTCAAAGGCAGAATGGTTTTGTGCAGCGAAGGTTATGTGATGTATGTGGACTTCAATAAGTTGTTTAATTAA
>NW_025195199.1:0-4345 GCF_004010195.1 Chiloscyllium plagiosum | reverse complement strand
GCTGTGGTTACTTGTGAATTTGCCGGTGTTTCATCAAGCTGGATATCTGAGTGAACTCCTTCCCACACTCAGAGCAAGTGAATGGTCTCTCCCCAGTGTGTATTCGCTGGAGTACAGTGAGGCTGGATGGTGTCTTGAACCCAGCCGCACAGCGAAAGCAACAGTCTCGCACTGGTCTCCTGTGACCGCGAGAGATGATATTCACCATCCCGAGGGATACTGGGTAAAGATACCTCCAAAAGGGATCTATTGAGAGTAGACCAGGAGAAACTGCTCTCTTTCATGAAAGAATCAATAATGAGGAGGCACCGATGTCAAGGGATTGACAAAAGAAGCACATGTAACATGATACAAAGTGTTTTCATGCAGAGAAAGTTTATGGTCAGGAATGCACTGCCAAAGAGTACAATTGGAGCCAGGTATAATGAAGAGAATAGAATTGAACAGAACAGTTATTGGAAGAGGACGAATGGGAAGCTTTATGGGGTAAAGGTAGAAGAATAGCATTCGGTGAGGTGATCCTTTGGAGAGCTGATGAGCCAATCAGCCTCCTTTTGTGCAGTAACAATTCTGTGGACATTTAATTCTGAGCCCTCTAGGAAAATATCAGGGCAGGGTTTGTAAAGAGGTCAGACTGAATGAGGGTCTTGGTGAACAAAAGTGAGACACAGATACAGAGAGGTTTCAGGATAGATTGAATCAAATGTTACCAATTTGCACGGCAACCAACATTACAAATGGGATTCAATAAGAGGGTGGAATTCGAGCAGCAAATAAATCTTGAACATTTATGCAGCTAAAGAGGATGCTGGGTAAAGACACCGCAGTTAGTGCTTATTTCATTCAAGACATATCAGCCACGGTGCACATCGTCCTATATCTATCCTATTGAGCTCTTGAAGAATTTTGTTCATTTCAAGTGTTTCATATTTCAGTCCTCCAGAGAAGACAGCTTCATGATCCTCAATCTCTCCTGACAGGACAAAGCTGCTAATAGAATTCAATTCACTGGGGAATGTTACTGACTGCTTCATGGATTGGAATTGGCAACTAAGACTGTAAGGTTACTGTATAAACTATCTTCAATTGTATTGCCAGACACATGTGGGGCTTTAAGAAAAATAACTTAACTTACAGGCATTGAGTGTCAGAGTGCCGACTGTTGTGTGGGCATCCTGTTTAGATACGATCTATTGATAATTGTTAGAATCAACTTATATCGACTCCATAGAAGTGGTCAGAGCATTATAACGGTTATCGAACCTGGTAACACATTTCCCATGGGTTAAAAGTCGTATATGATAGAGTAGGAACGAGTTTGGCTAGTAAAGTCCAGTTATTCAAAATCATCCTAATTTACTTTCAGAAACAAGTGAGAGAAAGCCACATTATTACATTAGTCCAAATTGAGAATTTCAGGAGAACTAAAGGGAGAGTTGGTGTTGGGAGCTGTGGTAATGAAGGAGATAAACTTGTTTTACAGAGAGAGAGTTCACAGATGGGAAACTCAGCTTTAACATCACATTTAACGCACCCAATTTCGCAGGTCCCGAACATTATACATAATATGGAAGGGGAAAGCAGCATTCCCAGCCCAGAGAAACCATTCGTGTTGTGCATGTGGTTGAGGATTTAACTGGTCATGTGATCTGGGAAGACACCATTATGACGGGACCAGGGTGAGGTTGTGTAAACGTGGGGACTGTGGGAAGGAATTCACTTACCCCTCCCAGTGGGACACTCACTGACACAGACACACTGGGAAGAGGCTGGTCACCTGCCCCATGTATGGGAAGGGATTTACTCACTCTTGCAATCTGCTGAGGTACCAGAGAGGGCACAGAGGATTTAGACTCTTCACCTGCTCCATGTGTTAGAAAGGATTCATTCAAATCTCTCTCCTGCAGAGACATCAGTGCGTTCCCACCGGGGAGAGGCCATTCACCTGCTCCATGTGTGGGAAAGGATTCACCCAGTCTTCTGATCTGCTGAGACCCCAGTGAGCCCACTCTGGGGAAAGGCCATTCAGATGCTCAATGTGTGAAAAGGGTTTCAGTGATTCATCCCTCCTGCTGATACACCAGAGGGTTCACACTGGGTAGGAGTTGTTTACATCTCAGTGTGACAAGGGATTTGCTGCATCTTCAACTGAGTGCACACAGGGAAGTGGTCATCCCCCTGCTCCGTGTGGGGTAGAGTTCACACATCACTGCAGGACTCTGATTCTGCAGTTACTGTTAATCAGAGTCAGGAGTGGACCTTGTACATGATGACAGTGTGGAATATTGATGTTGTTGGTGTTAACCACATTAACTGGGCTGGAGTTGACTGAATTTATATTACCACTTTCTGAACCTCAGGATGTCTCTCTGAGCACAAGGCTACACCAACAGCAATGTGACAATGAGCAGGGATCATCTGTTTTGATTAATATATTGGGATTGAAGCAACTCTGCTTCAAAGCACCAGGTACAAGGTCAGAGGCCAGCCTTGGTCAATGGCCTGTGTGGAGTTTCCACATTCTCCCCACGATAGTGTGGGTCCTCTGGTTTCCTCCCACAGTCAAAAGATGTGCAGGTTAGGTGGATCAGTCGTGCTACATTGTCCATGGTGTCCAGGAATGTGCAGACTAGGTGGATCAGCCATGGAAAATGCAGTGTTACAGGGATGGAGTGCAGTGGGTGGGATGTTCTTCGGATGGTCGGTGGGATTTGATGGGCCAATGCTCTCCTTCCACACTGTAGGGATTTTATTCTATGATTGAGGATAAACGCTACACAGCAGGATGTCCTTGGAGATGGAGCATGTGGTGTGTATCAATGCTCTCAATGCCTTTAGATAGAGGTGGGCAGCGCAGGGGATACGTGCTTTATCTCTGTCGCTGCCCCCTCCCTACAACTCTACCTTGATTTAGTTCCTTCTCACTTTGCCACTTGTAATGGTTTGCTTTGCCTGTAAGGGGTCTTGTTTGGAAATATTCAATTGGTTACACGGGTGGCTTACTGCTGGTAACAAAAAGGAAAATGGCGTAATGATGATGTTGATGGTGGGAAGGTTGCACAGCTGTGTGAGATAACATTTCTGGGTCGGAGAAATGGGGGGAAAAAGAACCCTTCACAGCTCACAGAACGAGAACTGAAAAGCAGTTAAATCAAACCAAAGGTTCAGACAGGGAGGGAATATTTCCCTGAAGTTTGAGCAACTGGGAAGTGATGGTGTCGGGAATAGACAGAATTTTGTTTTACAGGGCGTTTGAAATTTTAAAAACTGTTATATTCAGATCGTTTCGATTCTTTTACTTTTATTCTGGGATAAACTTGAACACAAGGTTTGCAAATTTATTTTTTTTAATGTAAAAGACAAATATTAAATAAAATCCATCAAACCTTCCCTCACTGAAAACTGATGTGGAGGTGCCATCTCCTGGAGAATCCCTGCCCTGCCTACTTCTTCCTACTCGGGCTCCATGGCTATATACATACCTGGGAGATAGCAGGAAGCAGCTATTCGGCTTTTCAATCCTGCTCCACCAACCAATGGGAACCAGCTGACCATCCAGCTCAGTCTCCTGTTCCTGCTGCGTCCCAATCCCCTTAGATATAGTTCTTCGAGGTAAATTCATCGAAGTCCTCATTTGGCTTCACCAGCTTTCGTTTCAGTGACGTCGCTGTGTTCCTGTGTGGGTGTAGGCAGGGGTAATGTGATGGTGCTGCCTCCTGGAGGATGCACTCAGCGTCCCTCATCATCCTGCAGTAACATCAACCGCGTTTCAGCAACTAGAGAGAGAACCCATTTCCAGGATATGGGCATCACTGGCTCAGCCAGCATTTATACCCCATCTCCAGCTACCCTTGAGAAGATGGTAGTAAGCTGCTGTCTTGAACCATTCACAGCCCATTTGGTGCAGAGAGACCGACAATGCTCTGAGGGAAAGTGTTCAGGATTTTGGCCGAGTGAGTCTCTATCTTTGGTTCTTCAAACGCTAGTTAACTTAATCACGATCTGCACATAATTTTGAGATTTCAGTCTGCAAATCTTCACCATCTAGCACCCTGTATAAAGGAATATGTACAGATTAGAAATTCAGAACAGACAATTCTAATTTCTCTGGAATATTTTTCCCCTTCCTTCCCCCAGTCTGCAAATCTTCACCATCTAGCACCCTGTATAAAGGAATATGTACAGATTAGAAATTCAGAACAGACAATTCTAATTTCTTTTGAATATTTTTCCCCTTCCTTCTTTCACATTCTCATGGAGTAACTGATAAACAGATCCATGCCACCACTTCCCGTCCCTGGTTAGACTCTACTCCCTTTCTGGGTTCACTTCCTTTCCCTTCAGT
>NW_025195198.1:0-4345 GCF_004010195.1 Chiloscyllium plagiosum | reverse complement strand
GTGTCTGCTCCCTGTCTGGGTCTGTTTGGGTAAAGTGTCTGCTCCCTGTCTGGGTCTGTCTGGGTAAGGTGTCTGCTCCCTGTCTGGGTCTGTTTGGGTAAGGTGTTTGCTCCCTGTCTGGGTCTGTCTGGGTAAGGTGTCTGCTCCCTGTCTGGGTCTGTCTGGGTAAGTTGTCTGCTCCCTGTCTGGGTCTGTCTGGGTAAGTTGTCTGCTCCCTGTCTGGGTCTGGGGAAGGTGGCTGCTACCTTTCTGGGTCTGGGTAAGGTGTCTGCTCCCTGTCTGGGTCTGTCCGGGTCAGGTGTCTGCTCCCTGTCTGCGTCTGGGTAAGGTGACTGCTCCCTGTCTGGGTCAGGAGTCTGCTCCCTTTCTGGGTCTGGGTAAGGTGTCTGCTCCCTTTCTGGGTCTGGGTAAGGAGTCTGCTCCCGGTCCTGGTCTGGGTAACGAGTCTGCTCCCTGTCTGGATCTGTCTGGGTAAGGTGTCTGCTCCCTGCCTGGGTCTGTTGGGGTAAGGTGTCTGCTTCCTGTCTGGGTCTGTCTGGGTTAGGTGTCTCCTCCCTGTCTGGGTCTGGGTAAAGTCTCTGCTCCCAGTCTGGGTCTGGGTAAGGTGTCTGCCCTGGTCCAGGTCTGGGTAAGGTGTCTGCCCTGGTCCAGGTCTGTGTAAGGAGTCTGCTCCCCGCCTGGGTCTGGGTATGGAGTCTGCTCCCGGTCTGGGTCTGTCTGGGTAAGGTGTCTGCTCCCTGTCTGGGTCTGTCTGCGTAGGATGTCTGCTCCCTTTCTGGGTCTGTCTGCATAAGGACCCTGCTTCCTCTCTGGGTCTGTCTGGGTAAGGTGTCTGCTCCCTTTCTGGGTCTGTCTGGGTCAGGTGTCTGCTCTCTGTCTGGGTAAGGTGTCTGCTCCCTGTCTGGCTAAGGTGTCTGCTCCCTGTCTGGGCCTGGGTAAGGTGTCTGCTCTCTTGGTAAGGTGTCTGCTCCCTGTCTGGGTCTGTCTTGGTAAGGTGTCTGCTCCCTGTCTGGGTCTGTCTTGGTAAGGTGTCTGCTCCCTGTCTGGGTCTGTCTTGGTAAGGTGTCTGCTCCCTGTCTGGGTCTGTCTTGGTAAGGTGTCTGCTCCCTGTCTGGGTCTGTCTTGGTAAGGTGTCTGCTCCCTGTCTGGGTCTGTCTTGGTAAGGTGTCTGCTCCCTGTCTGGGTCTGTCTTGGTAAGGTGTCTGCTCCCTGTCTGGGTCTGTCTTGGTAAGGTGTCTGCTCCCTGTCTGGGTCTGTCTTGGTAAGGTGTCTGCTCCCTGTCTGGGTCTGTCTTGGTAAGGTGTCTGCTCCCTGTCTGGGTCTGTCTTGGTAAGGTGTCTGCTCCCTGTCTGGGTCTGTCTTGGTAAGGTGTCTGCTCCCTGTCTGGGTCTGTCTTGGTAAGGTGTCTGCTCCCTGTCTGGGTCTGTCTTGGTAAGGTGTCTGCTCCCTGTCTGGGTCTGTCTTGGTAAGGTGTCTGCTCCCTGTCTGGGTCTGTCTTGGTAAGGTGTCTGCTCCCTGTCTGGGTCTGTCTGGGTAAGGTGTCTGCTCCCTGTCTGGGTCTGTCTTGGTAAGGTGTCTGCTCCCTGTCTGGGTCTGTCTTGGTAAGGTGTCTGCTCCCTGTCTGGGTCTGTCTTGGTAAGGTGTCTGCTCCCTGTCTGGGTCTGTCTTGGTAAGGTGTCTGCTCCCTGTCTGGGTCTGTCTTGGTAAGGTGTCTGCTCCCTGTCTGGGTCTGTCTTGGTAAGGTGTCTGCTCCCTGTCTGGGTCTGTCTTGGTAAGGTGTCTGCTCCCTGTCTGGGTCTGTCTTGGTAAGGTGTCTGCTCCCTGTCTGGGTCTGTCTTGGTAAGGTGTCTGCTCCCTGTCTGGGTCTGTCTTGGTAAGGTGTCTGCTCCCTGTCTGGGTCTGTCTTGGTAAGGTGTCTGCTCCCTGTCTGGGTCTGTCTTGGTAAGGTGTCTGCTCCCTGTCTGGGTCTGTCTTGGTAAGGTGTCTGCTCCCTGTCTGGGTCTGTCTTGGTAAGGTGTCTGCTCCCTGTCTGGGTCTGTCTTGGTAAGGTGTCTGCTCCCTGTCTGGGTCTGTCTTGGTAAGGTGTCTGCTCCCTGTCTGGGTCTGTCTTGGTAAGGTGTCTGCTCCCTGTCTGGGTCTGTCTTGGTAAGGTGTCTGCTCCCTGTCTTGGTCTGTCTGGGTAAGGTGTCTGCTCCCTGTCTGGGTCTGTCTGGGTAAGGTGTCTGCTCCCTGTCTGGGTCTGTCTGGGTAAGGTGTCTGCTCCCTGTCTGGGTCTGCCTGGGTAAGGAGTCTGCTCCCTGTCTGGGTCTGGGTAAGGTGTCTGCTCCCTGTCTGGGTCTGTCTGGGTAAGGTGTCTGCTCCCTGTCTGGGTCTGCCTGGGTAAGGAGTCTGCTCCCTTTCTGATTCTGGGTAAGGAGTCTGCTCCTGGTCTGTGTCTGTCTGGGTAAGGTGTCTGCTCCCTGTCTGGGTCTGTTTGGGTAAGGTGTCTGCTCCCTGTCTGGGTCTGGGTGAGGGGTCTGCTCCCTGCCTGGATCTGTCTGTGTAAGGAGTCTGCTCCCTGTTTGGGTCTGGGTAAGGTGTCTGCTCCCTGTCTGGGTAATGTGTCTGCTCCCTGTCTGGGTCTGTCTGGGTAAGGTGTCTGCTCCCTGTCTGGGTCTGTCTGGGTAAGGTGTCTGCTCCCAGTCTGGGTCTGTCTGGGTAAGGTGTCTGCTTCCTGTCTGGGTCTGGGTAAGGTGGCTGCTACCTTTCTGGGTCTGGGTAAGGTGTCTGCTCCCTGTCTGGGTAAGGTGTCTGCTCCCTTTTTGGGTCTGGGTAAGGTGTCTGCTCCCTTTTTGGGTCTGGGTAAGGAGTCTGCTCCCGGTCCTGGTCTGGGTAAGGTGTCTGCTCCCTGTCTGGGTCCATCTGGGAAAGTAGTCTGCTCCCTTTCTGGGTCTGGGTAACGAGTCTGCTCCCTGTCTGGATCTGTCTGGGTAAGGTGTCTGCTCCCTGTCTGGGTAAGGTGTCTGCTCCCTGCCTGGGTCTGTCAGGGTAAGGTGTCTGCTTCCTGTCTGGGTCTGTCTGGGTTAGGTGTCTCCTCCCTGTCTGGGTCTGGGTAAAGTGTCTGCTCCCTGTCTGGGTCTGGGTAAGGTGTCTGCCCTGGTCCAGGTCTGGGTAAGGAGTCTGCTCCCCTTCTGGGTCTGGGTATGGAGTCTGCTCCCGGTCTGGGTCTGTCTGCATAAGGAGTCTGCTCCCTGTCTGGGTCTGTCTGGGTAAGGAGTCTGCTCCCTGTCTGGGTTTGGGTAAGATGTCTGTTCCCTGTTTTTGTTCTGGGTAAGGTGTCTGCTCCCTGTCTCTATCTGTCTGAGTAAGGTGTCTGCTCCCTGTCTGCATCTCGGTAAGGTGTCTGCCCCCTGTCTGGGTCTGTCTGGGTAAGGAGTCTGCTCCCTGCCTGGGTCTGGGTGAGGTGTCTGCCCCCTGTCTGGATCTGTCTGGGTAAGGAGTCTGCTCCCTGCCTGGGTCTGGGTAAGGAGTCTGCTCCCTGCCTGGGTCTGGGTGAGGTGTCTGCCCCCTGTCTGGATCTGTCTGGGTAAGGATTGGGACTGCTTGTGGGACTGGGCCTGGGACTGAGCTGCATGTGGGACAGGCATGTGGGTTTGAAGTACTAAGTGAGGTCATGTTGTCCCAGGTATTTCCGCATGGGCCACATTTGCAGATGAACCTTCTCATATGCTGTTTTCTGAAGTGCCGGAAGGTGATGAGCTCCAAAGTGCTGAAGTTATTCATTGGGGCTACATCAATGCACAGAATAAATCCTCAAGATTCCATCCTGACCGAATGAAGGGAAAGACTGTGCCTGTTTTGAAAAACTTGTCATTTCCAAAGGAAGGTAAGAGTGATTGCTAATATTGAAATCTCTCATAGAATGACCCCTGAGTCCATAGCAATGCACTGTATAGCAACTAAACCAAATCTCAGGCTCAGTCTTACAGGAACTGGATGTAGGTTTGCTCGCTGAGCTGGAAGGTTCATTTCCAGACGTTGCATCACCCTACTAGGTAACGTTCTCAGTGGGCCTTTGGGTACAGTACTGCTGATAATTCCTGCTTTCTATTTATATGTTTGGGTTTCTTTGGGTTAGTGATGTCATTTCCTGTGGTGATGTCATTTCCTATTCTATTTCTCAGTGGGTGGTGGATGGAGTCTAACCCGATGTGTTTGTTGATAGAGTTCCGGTTGGAATGCCATGCTTCGAGGAATTCTCGTGTGTATCTCTGTTTGGCTTGTCCTAGGATGGATGTGTTGCCCCAGTTGAAGTGGTGTCCTTCCTTATCTATATGTAAGGAAAGTAGTGAGAGAGGGTCATGTT
>NW_025195197.1:0-4344 GCF_004010195.1 Chiloscyllium plagiosum | reverse complement strand
GAACAAAAGACACTAACACCTACCACTCACTGCTTTAGAGTCCAGCAACCCTAATCCCAAATCAGAACTAGAGAACAAATCCTGCAAAGAGCCCCCAAACTGGTACAGACTATGCCAGATCCCCTCAAAACATTTCAAGTAGCCTGTTGTTTTGCTAGTTGTTTTAAGCAGGTGTAATGCGGATATTCCAGAAGTGATGTAGCTGGTCAAACCTTATGGTTTTAAACAAACAGAATTTATTTACAAGATCTATCAAATGAAACACAAACAAATGCTATGTCTTATAAGGGAACAGAATGCTAAATAAATTAATCTATCCGAAAACCCAACAGATTATACGAACTTAATGATATTGTTCCCAATACTTGCAACAATCCCCACAAACACCCTTTGGCACAAAAAGGTAAAACCAACACAGGGTCTTACAGGAGAGATGTCAGAGAGAGAGTACCAGCATGGACCTGCTTTCTTTGGGTTCAACAGCTTTTTTCAACTGCCTGATTGCTTTCAGTCAACAGCCAGACAGCCAAAAACCTAATCAAACCAGAGAAAAGCTGAGCTGGGAAAACTGCGCCACTCCCCTTTCATTGTTCAAATGTTCTTTTTAAACATTTGGAAGCCTTTTGCCTGAAGTATTACCTGTTAGCCATAATCAAAATGGCCCTAAAACCCAGCAAGTCAGACTTTTCAGAGCCTGTGTCTTTTACAAGATTGTTAAAGGAGCAGCAGCATCACAGCAAACTTGTCCAAAAAGTAAAAGCTGTGGTATCCATGGTAATGTGTTGAATTGGATGCAAAGTTGGCTTAGTAACAGAAAACAAATGGTAATGGTTGATTGCTGCTCTTGTGAATGGAAAGTTGTTTCAAGTGGTGCTCTGCATGGCTCAGTGTTGGGACCTCTGCTGTTTGTTTTATACATTAATGATTTGGACTTGAATGTGGTGGACGAATTTGTGAAATTTGCAGGTGACACAAAAATTGGCCGCGTAGTGAATACTGTAGAGGATAGCTGTAAGCTCCAAATCTATCATAGATGGTTTGGTGGATTGGGCAGAAAAGTGGCAGATGGAGTTCAGCTCTGATAAGGGAATGCATTTTGGGAAGTCAAACAGTAAATGGGAATATAGTGAGAGATCTTGGTGTGCAAGATAGATCGGGTTGTAAAGAAGGCACATGAAATGCTCTTCTTCATGGGAAGAGGGATGGAATACAAAAGTAGGGATATAATAATGAAACTGTATAAGGCACTGGTGGCTACAACTGGAGTATTGTGTGCAGTCGGGTCCCCACATCACAGGAAGGACGTCATTGCTCTGGAGAGAGTGCAGAGATTTACTGGAATGTTGCCCGGGCTGGTGAATTGTAGCTATTGGGACAGATTGAAGAGGTTGGGGTTACATTTCTTGGAACAGAGGTGCCATGATAAAGGAATACTAAATAGTGAGCTACTAATGAAGGAGCAGAACGCTGGAAGCTAGTACTTCCAAATAAACCTGTTGAACTATAATCTGATGTTGTGTGATTTTTCACGAAATAGTGAGAGGGAGAAATGAGAGGAACCTGTTTCCTTGGGAAGAGAGTTCAAACACCAGGGATCATTGATTCAAACCAAGCGGCTGTAGAATTAGATGATATGAGAGGAAAAATGTGTTTTATGCAGAGTGGTGGGTATCTGGAATTCGCTGCCTGATTTGGTGGTCATGATTCTTAAAGCGAGACTTAACAAACAATTCGGGCCTTTTTCAATGTATAATTTCAGTTACATCACATTGGAAACTTTTGCTATAAATTCTGTGTCTTACACTCCACAAGCACCTGTGGAGTGCTCCGAACACTAGTGCCTCCAAGTAAACCTGTTGGACTATAACCTGGTGTTGTGTGATTTTTAACTTTGATTTGGTGGTGCAGGCAGAGACCCTAAACTCTTTTAAACAAAAATCCATGGACCTGCACATTGAGTTCTGTAAACTGCAATGCTATGGGTTGTGACAGGAAGGTGGGATGAGAAAGGGCATCTGGGTGTCTTTGGGTTGGCATGGAGAAGATGGGCTGAATAGCCCCCTCTGTGCTGTATTATTTTTATGATTCGATACTTATCAATTGGACCCTGCCAGTCTCTGCAGTGTGAATATGTAAACATATTGACCATGTAATGAATGTTACAGTTTGATAACTACACTCTCACATTCACCAAGCTGGAACTGGCAGGTATAGAACAATAACTGAACTCACATATCCACTTGCATCAGGTAGTCCCATTTATGGATGTTATTTAGTTTCTGGATCTCACTCAATTAGTCTTAGAATTTTAAGAAAAAATGGACAAAGAGCAGATCAGGGCAGGAGTGGAATCAGACCCATGGTTTTGTTTAATTTGCTGGCTTTAAATAAAAATCATAATGATCATTAACTGAATGTTACATTGATGTTGCCAATCACAGCTGATGTTGATTTACAGGAGGTACCTCCTTTGTCTTCCTCCAGGCAAGTACTCAAAGGACCAAGACAATGTAATATTCCCTCGGTACAGAGCCAAGTGTGACCAGCTGCTTCGAACAAACAGCAGGTATGTTACTGCTGTCAGAGCGAAGAACATCCTTTCCACAGTCACAGAGTGGACTGAATCAGAGACACATTGAGCACCATTTCCAGATATGTTCAAAGTCAAACACCAACGATGAAATGGAAGTTTCTATCTATTCAGTCTATATTCTAAATGCATTCTACCCAGTTTCAATCAATTTGAATGAATCCTCATCCGAAATATACACTGCATTAAATCTAAACATGGAACGGTACAGCAAACGAACGGGTCCTTCAGCCCACGATGTTGTGCGGAACATGCCACCAAATGAAATTAATCCCTTCTGCCTACCGTCCATTTCTTGCATATTAATTTACTTAGCTAAAAGTCCTTTCAATACCCATTTCGTATCTGCCTCCATCTCCACCCCTGGCAGTGCGTTCCACTCCTACCACTCTCTATGTTTAAAAGAAACTGCCCTGTATGTCTCCTTTGAACTTTCCCCCTCTCACCTTATATGCATGCCTCTTAGCTTTAAACATTTCAATTCCTGGAAAAAGATTCTGAGCATCAACCTTAACCATGCATCTCAATTATAGAGACTTGTGGATATGAGTCCACTACACTGGACAAACAGGCAGAAAACTAGCCACCAGGATACATGTACATCAACTAGCCACAAAATTACATGACTCACTCTCACTAGTATCCTTACGTACAGTTGAGGTAGGACACCACTTTGACTGCGACAACACATCCATCCTAGGACAAGCCAAACACAGATATGAATGAGAATTCCTAGAAGCATGGCATTCCAACCAGAACTCCACCAACAAACACATTGACTTGGATCCCATTTACCACCTCATGAGAAAAAGATCAGGAAATGACATCACCACAGGAAACTACAGAAACGTTTCTCAGGAATGGACAGGACTGGCAGTTTAATGTTCCAGAATACAAATGCTACAAGAAGGACATAAAGGGAGGCGAGAGAGGAGGGGGAGTGGCATTTTTGATTAGGGATAGCATTACAGCTGTACTTAGGGAGGATATTCCTGGAAATACATCCGGGGAAGCTATTTGGGTGGAACTGAGAAATAAGAAAGGGATGATCACCTTATTGGAATTGTATAAAAGACCCCCTAATAGTCAGAGGGAAATTGAGAAACAAACTTGTAAGGAGACCTCAGCTATTTGTAAGAATAATAGGGTGGATATGGTAGGGGTTTTTTAACTTTCCAAACATAGACTGGGACTGCCATAGTGTTAAGGCTTTAGATGGAGAGGAATTTAAGTGTGCGCGAGAAACATTTCTGATTCAATATGTGGATGTACCTACTAGAGGCGTTAAAAAGTGAAGACCGTTCTTGAATCTGACAACGCAAAGGTTCTTTTAAGAGGCATTCACAGCACCTGTGAGAAGAGCTGAGCTCTGTCAGATTGCTTATTTTCTTTTTAATGTGGTGAGCCCTGGCCTTTGTACCTGACATCGAGGAATTCCTGTCTCCTTTTTATTGGATACTGTTACTGTCTGTAGGAGCAGAGGAAGAATATAACATAAAATATGATTTTAAAAGTGTTTGAGGCAACCTCTTCCTTGAGGTTGTGTGGACCAACTGTAGGAATGTGATACTGTTGTAAAAGAACATACAACTGGGGTCTTAGTAAAAACATTAGAAATAGCGCTGGTTTCCTCTTTCCAATAGGTAGTTGGGGAGTTGGATATTGAACTGTGTAACCATCCTGGTGGTTGAGTACTCCCATTCATGATGCTGGTCAGTTGCTGCTCAGTTTCTGGATCTCACTCAATTGTTATC
>NW_025195196.1:0-4344 GCF_004010195.1 Chiloscyllium plagiosum | reverse complement strand
AGAATTCTGTTTATTTTTTAGTTGACACCAGCAACCGACATTCATAATTTCGTTCATCATCTTCTCAAAATCTCCCCCATTGCATTCAAAGCAAAGTTATTTTTTAATTCTGCAGTTAATTAAATTGCACCTCAACTTTCAATGCCTTGCTTTATTTGATGGAAAGATATTTTCAAAAATGAAAAGATGCGAGTCTTATGACTTCAGTAAGAAGTGTTTGATGCATCCAAAATCAGAGTGAGCTGGCAGTTTCAAAGCTTACTTAGTACATTCTGAATTTGTCAAGACTGTTTTACACGTTTCAACAGAAACAATTCAACTGATTTATTTAAATTATTGTGACATTTGTGCCCAGGTACAGTAAAATAATTTGTTTGTTAGCCATACAGGATGATTCGAGTAAGCCAAGACAGCCAGAGCAGAGGGTTCATCTTGAGGCATACAGATTACATCCGATTTATGTTTAAAAGTGTGGAATATTTATCGGCAATGTTATGATAAGTTCTGATGTAGGTCACTCACCGGGAGTCGCTCTGTGTCGGCGCCACGGACAGAAAACGAATGCTATTCTTTGTATCTGCTTGTGTAAGGGTTGATAATCAGCTGCATCTATTATTTCACCGTAAGCGAATCCCGAACAGCGCATTTGTTTGTTCAACAAGACCTTCAGCATTTGAAGAACATGGTGCATCACCAGCTTAGTTTTAGGCAGTGACAAAAACATGCTGGCATTGAATCAAACATTAGATTTTCGTATTTAGAGCAGACAAAATTGTTGTCATGAATGAGAGTAAAGTGAGCAGAAATTGTTTTCTCATCATGTAACTGTGAAGTGTAACCATGGATTACAGTCCAAGAGCATGAACGAAGACATTTACGACACGACTGAGGATGACGTTTTTCATTCGGCGATTGGTGAGCCTGATCATTTACTGCTGCAGGGAATGGATGCCTGAACATTAAATGTTTCAATACATAGCTCGGCGTATTTCTGAGTGCTTCAGGATTCAAATGTAGAGGGAGCAAGCGCAAGCGCATAAACGTTTGTGGGATAGATGGTCAGAAATAAACATTTTGAATGTGGAGTAGACTTGATAGTCTGACCGTCCTGTGAACACAGAAAAGATAGCATAGAACAGTACTGCAGAGTACAGGCCCTTCGGCCCTCTATCATGAGCTGAGTTTTCATCCCACTGTACAATCAAACTGATTGACGTACCCTTCATTTTGCTATCCTCCCTGATCGTATACAAGAGTCGTTTCAACATCCCAAATGCATCTGACTCCATTACCACTGATGGCAGTTTATTCCACGGACACACCACTTTCCGTGCAAAAGGAACGTACTTCTGACATCTCGCCAAAAACCTTTCGCCAATCAATGTAAGATTATGCACACGCGTGATATCTATTTCTGGCCTGGGAAAAACTCTTGGGTTACACACTTTGTTTATGCCTCTCATCATCTCGTGCACACCCATCAAATCATCTCTCATCCTTCTACGCTCCAATGAGAAATATTCTCGCTCCCTAAACTATCTTCATCAGGCATGCTCTCCAGTCCAGGCAGCATTTTAGTAAATCTCCTTTGAGACTTCTCTACAGGTGCATAGCCTTCCTATCATGAGGCGACCAGAACTGAAAACAATATTCCAAGTGTTACATAATGAGGGTTACAAAGAGCTGCAGCATAACATCGTGCATCTTAAACTCAGTTCCCTGCCAATAAAAGACACCAAAGTGTTCACTTTTGTTAAGAACCCGATCAACTTGAGTGGCAACTTTGATCGATCCATGTACATGAACCCCATAACCCCTCTGTGCCCAACACTGCCAAAATCCTGCCTTCACACCTGTAACCTGCATTCAAATCAGAACTTCCAAAATGAATCACTTCTCTCCTTTCCAGTTTGATTGACATATTCCACTAATCTGACAGGGTCTGCTTCCTTTCAATGTCCCATTGTCAAATCAAAACAGGCCACGACACCATCCACAACTCCACCACCTTTCTTGTTACCGGTAAACTTACTAATCAACACTTCCACTTCCTCATCCCAGTCATTTGTGAAAATCACAAAGAGCTGAGGACCCAGAACTAACCGCATTGTAATTCTCCATTCCCCAATTAAATACATTCCCATATTCGCAGACACAGCTGACAAAATTTGTCCATTCAATTTATTTTCCCCAAGGAGGTGCTAATCAATATTAAGGAAGTTGATGTCAATCATAAGAACAACCCTGTTAATTTCGCCCCTTTCCAAAATCTGTCATCTAGTCTGCTCCTCCATTTCTCTGTTGATATTGGGAAGCTGTGGAAAACTCCCAACAAATTGAGTGTTTCTTTCCTTTTTCTGGCTTTCTTCAATACTGACTCAATAAGAAATCTCTCGTCGACAACCTCCCTTCCTGCAGCTGTGATGCTACCTCTGATTAGCAATTCCACTCCAGCACATCTTTTCCTCCCTCCCTATTAATTTGAAGCATGTAAACTGCAGAACATCCAAAAACCATTCCTACTCCTGTGGTCTAAGTTCATCATCCATATTGATAACTCTTTTGTGTTAAGATAACATACTACAATCAAACACACTGACTACAACGTTGACCTGTCAAGTGTTTATCCTCCCTCACAGACTCTGTTCTCGCTGTCACTGCCTGTTCACCAGCTACCCCCAACCTCTCATACGTAGCTCCAGTTCCCATCCCCCTGCTGAACTAGTTTAAACCTTCCTGAAGAGCTATTGCAAATTTCCTGCCAAAGATACTGGTGCCCTCCGGTTCAGGTGTAACACGTCCCACCATACACAGAATTTATCGCAATGATGAACATATCTGAAGCCCTTCCTCCAACACCAGCTCTGAAGCGACGTGTTCTACTGCACACGCACTCTCTTCCGAGCCTGACGACCATGGTACATGTTGCAATCCTGACAGAGCTACTCTGCCTGTCCTGCATTTTAGCTTCTAAACTCACTGTCCATATTCACTTTTCCCGTCCTCATCCTTTTCTAACTAGGTCATTCTCATCGATGTTTACCACGACATCTGGCTGTTTACCTTTCTCTTTCAGAGTCCTGTCAGCTCGATTCGAGACATCCCTGATCGCGGCGCTGAAGTGTGTCCACAGTCTTGGGGAGTAATGTTCGCTAATGACAATCCTTCTTCTAAACATGTTCTTATATTCAATGTTTCTCTTTGTGCACGATTCATCAATGAACTTATCACTGAGTGTTTGGGTAGCATGCCTGTTTGTGCTATAAACTAATTAAGAAATATTTTCTGTTCCTACTGGTCAATGAACTATATTTTATTCAGTACCGCACAATAACCAGGATAGCAAGAAAATACCTTTTTTCGACTTTGTGCTTCTTAGACTTTACCCATCATGAAGCTTACCGTAAGACCATGAGACATAGGAGCGGAAGTAAGGCCATTTGGCCCATCGAGTCCACTCCGCCATTCAATCATGGCTGATGGGCATTTCAACTCCACTTACCCGCATTCTCCCCATAGCCCTTAATTCCTTGTGACATCAAGAATTTATCAATTTCTGCCTTGAAGACATTTAGCGTCCCAGCCTCCACTGCACTCTGTGGCAATGAATTCGACAGACCTACCACTCTCTGGCTGAAGAAATGTCTCCGCATTTCTGTTCTGGATTTACCCCTCTAACTCTAAGGCTGTGTCCACGGGTCCTAGTCTCCTCGCCTAACGGAAAGAATTTCCTAGCGTCCACCCTTTCCAAGCCATGCATTATCTTGTAAGTTTCTATTAGATCTCCCGTTAATCTTCTAAATTCCAATGAATACAATCCCAGCATCCTCAGCCATTCCTCGTATGTTAGACCTACCATTCCAGGGATCATCCGTGTGAGTCTCCGCTGGACATGCTACAGTGCCAGTATGTCCTTCCTGAGGTGTGGGGACCAAAACTGGACACAGTCCTCCAAATGGGGCCTAACCAGAGTTTTATAAAGTCTCGGTAGCACAACAGTGCTTTAAAATTCCAACCCTCTTAAGATAATTGACAACATTGCATTCGCTTTCTTAATCACGGACTCAACCTGCATGTTTACCTTTAGAGAATCCTCAACGAGCACTCCCAGAGCCCTCTGTACTTTGGCTTTACGAATTTTTGCACCGTTTAGAAAGTAATCCATGCTTCTATTCTTTTTCCCAAAGTACAAGACCTCGCATTTGCTCACTTTGAATTCCATCAACCAATTCCTCGATCTCTCCTCCAAACTGTCTAGATCCTTCTGCAGCCTCCCCATCTCCTCAGTACTACCTGCCTGTCCACCTAACGTTGTGTCATCGGCAAACTTCGCTAGAATGCCCC
>NW_025195195.1:2511-4343 GCF_004010195.1 Chiloscyllium plagiosum | reverse complement strand
AAGTCCGCCGTGTGGAATTAATAAACGTGGTTTTCACCCTTCGCTTACCTGTCACTAACATCAAAGGCCATAAGGATGAATGATTTTTACGGCTCTTGAATCATTTACTGTTAGTTTAGTTAAAGAAGCATTGCTGCACTTCAATGCTCCACAGATTGCCGACAGTGTGGAAACAGGCCATTTAGCCAAAACGTCCACACCGACCCTCGGAAGAGTAACCAGTTCCCTAGTCTATTACTCTAGCTTTACTCCTGTCTTTTGAACTAACCTACATACCCTTAAACTATGAGCAATTTCTCATTTCCAATTCACCTTACCAGCATATCGTTGGATTAAGGAGAAACCGGAACTCCCAGAGGAAACCCGCACACACAGGGAGAATTCTTCTTTTTCTTAGTTTTTTAAATGGATCCCTACAGTGTGGAAACAAGTCCACATTGATCCTTCGAAGAGTATCCCATTCAGATCCAACCACCGGCTCGATTAATCTGCATTTCACCTTAGGAATGCACCTGAATTACACATCCCTGAACACTATGGACAATTGCGCTTGGCCAATTCACCTGACATGCACGTCTTCGGAATGTGGGAGGAAAAACACTCACACGTAGGAAGAACGTGTAAACTCCAGACAGGCTGTCGCCCGAGGCTGCAACTGAACGTGGTGTTCTGGTATTGTGAGGTAGCAATGCTCCCAGCTTAGCCATCAGGCCACTGAGCTTTGATTTCTTTGAAATATAAGCAAATGTGGCGGAATTGTGGGAGCACCACAGATATCGTATTCTCAGCGTCTCTGTAGGGACACCAATTCTAATCCATTCGTAATAGATACATTTGAATTTAATGATTAAATAAACTCGATAATTGGCAAATCTTCTCCCCTGTTTCATTTCGTGGAGGAAATCAGTCGGCCTAAGTGCGACATCAGAAGAGACAAACAAACTGCAGATGCTGAAATCCAAGGCAGACAAGCAGGAGGCTTGGAAAACAAAGGAAGTCAGGTAACATCAGGAGGTGAAGATATCAACGTTTCGGGTGTCACCTTCCTTCAGTCGTTGGGCTGGGTGTTAATGGATCCGCAGATTAAGCAGGGTAGTGGTTGAGGATGGCAGTGTGTTGTGTTCAGGACAGGTGAAATAAAATAGAGGGCACGGCCTGGTTGGTTGATTGGAACAATACATTTGTTTATTTCTGGAGGAAATGCTTGATTAGAGGAATGGAACGTAGGGAGAGGGGAGGGGCTGAGAATGGTGCTGGGGATAGGAAAGGAAGCTATTTGAAGTTCAAGAACTAAATGCTGCGTGTCCGGGCTACATTGTCTACAAGCAGAGGGGGAGGTGCCATTTCCCACAACCTGCAGTCAGATTCGCTGTAGCAAAGAAAGAGGCGAAGGATGGTCATATTGGAAAATGAGTAGGAAGGGGAGATACAACAGACAACGACTAGGAGGTCAGGTCGGCTCCAGCAGGCCAGGCTGAGATGCTGAGTGAAACGTGGACTCGATTTACACTTGCTCTCATCGATGACGAGTAGACATCATCGGGACCACTGGATACAGTAAACTAGTTCGCAGAAGGGGCAGGTGAACATCAGTTTCACCTGGAAAGGTTGTTTGTGGCCAGGGATGGGGGTGACTGAGTGGTGGTGCAGCATTACGTTTTGCATGCCTTTCAGTCATATGGGAAGGTACCTTTGGGTTCAGGAGTATTTATAGGGCAATTTCCCCAAACATTTGAGGAATGGAACGATACTTGACGTACTCAGGAAAGGTGACGAGAGCAAGGTGTTCTTGGTGTTGTGGTCTAATTAGAGTTGTCAGAAGGGTTTAAGGA
>NW_025195195.1:0-1765 GCF_004010195.1 Chiloscyllium plagiosum | reverse complement strand
ATTCAAATACATCTCGTGCTATTCTTCCTCATTTCCGGTATTAAGTAAATCAGTGAGAAGTGCTTTCCCATTTCCATCAAAGGAAATTGAACCGAAATACAGAAAAAAGTTTTACTTTCCTCATTGAAGGTGCAGAATTTCGTCTAGACATGTTAATTGCGTTGTTGTCTTTGTATCTGATAAGAAAGCTCTGAGATTATTTTTCAGTCTCCTTCAGTTCACTACATTTCAGTTGTCTTCCTTTCACCGCAGCAACTGTTCTTTCTTCAAAATCATCCTTTACAATCGCCTGGTCGTTCTCACGGGAGTGATATTGTGGTGGATAGCTGCAATTTATTTCCCAGATTCATCCCTGCTCATCACACCTGTTTGTTCTCTCATGGCCACTTTGTTTGCAGCCACCGTTGTTTCACTGGCTCACTGTGGTTTGCCCCTCTGATTTAATTTTTCTGGCCATTTGCTGTGAAAAGCTTAAAACAAAGCTCTGCACTGAAAAAAAGTAAGCAGTGATTTTGGTTCTAACAACAGTGAGCGTACTGGGCTGTTTGGAACCTCTTCCCCGAAGCTTTACACAAGAAGCTCGATTTATGATTGGTATTATTCCCTGAAAATGCAGGTTGAAACACAAACTTGTTGGTTACACGTCATGGACCGCATTTATCATGTTTCATTGCTCCCGACCGCTCTTGTTCTGCTGCTCACTACATTCGCAACATAGTGACTGCTACAGAATGACATGGGCATCAGGACTGCACCACTGGAGAAAATGACAAAGACCGAGAAATGGTAAAGGGAAGGAGATACCTTATTTTACTCTTTAGTATATCTGAATCTTTCATGCTATCATTGCCTACTCGGCTTGTTTATGATATGCATGTGCGAATTGAAAGCATTGAGTTTTATCCCTCTGATTCAGATCACCGAATGATAACAGTACGTGTATCTGCCCTGATACAGTTCATCAGCATATGTGCCAACATTTTCCATTGCACTGTAACACAGCAACAATTCGGAAATGAGCTCAATTATACTCTGAACTATCTATGCAAATGCATTGTAAAATTAGTATTAGCTTCTGACCGTTTACAGCGAGTGTGGACTTGCCCCTGGCTCAAATATGCTGACTACAACACTGGAACAATGTCGAAGACAGAGTAATCCTCAATGTGCAAGCAAGTTTACATATCACCGCAGTCATCAGCTGGGGTATTGTCTTATTGAGTGACAAGTATGAGGCGGTGAATTCCTTGAATGGACAAGTTATGAGTTGAAACCTGCGGTGTGAATGCGGCATTTAGTGTGTCGTACATTCGGCTCTGCGTTGTTTCCTTAATTTTTTTTGTTGTTTTTGTAGTTAAAAATATGCATACATAAGCAATGCGTTAAATATTTATCTCGATACACAATTAGCCTGTTCTCTTCAGTCACTTCCGACTTGTTTTTTTTATTCGTATCCCCGAATTTAGACACAATTACATGAGGCAGAACTGCATTTGCGGATTCGAGAATACCGGGATTCTGTCTGAAGAGGTATGCAAGGGACTGATAATATCGAACGGTCGATGTCGGAAAAGAAGATAACACTGCATGTTTTGTTGCATGATGACAGAAATTCCAATGGAAGATAGAAAGCGGAATCATGGGTAGATTAGGGAGAAAGTCCCAGATCTGTTTTTTTAAAAAAACAAACAGACGTAAAGCTCATTCACATAGGTCAGGAGTAGCAGGCAATGAAGTTATGATATGAGGCGATAGAAGATCATCT
>NW_025195194.1:3402-4343 GCF_004010195.1 Chiloscyllium plagiosum | reverse complement strand
TCTTCTGGGATCTCACTTTTGGTAAATGATGATAAAAATTATCAGCCAGGGCCACCGCAAGTTCTTCTCTAGCCCCTTGCAGTTTTCTTGAATATATCTCGTAAGGACGATGAGATTTATGCAACTTCAACATTCCAGTGCATTCTGTATCTACTCTACTGTGAAATGGACTGTCCGTAAGATATCATATTCAACTTCCTCAAATTCCCAAGTATTCATGTCTTTCTCCACGTTAAACACGGAGAAGAAATATTTGTTAAGGACATCGCACATCTCTTATGGTTACACACATACGTGTTCACTTTGGTCTTTGAGTGGTCCTATTCTCTCAATAGTTAATGCTTTTCCTTAAATATACTTAAAGTACCTCTTTGAATTCACCCTGATCTTCTCAGCCAAGGCTATCTCATAGCCCTTTATTGCTGTCCTGATTTCTGTCTTCAGTAAAGTCCTGTATCACTTATAAACATCCAGGAGTTCCATTGATCGCATCTGCCTGGACTTGAGCCACACCTCCACATTTTTTCAGGTCAAAGCCTCAATAATTCTTATCATTCAGGTTTCCCCATTCCTGACAACTTTCCTTTCACGCTCACAGGAACATATACTGTAGATTTTAAACTCTAGCTGTCTCCTATTTGCCAGTTTCCTTTGCCTGCAAACAAAATACTCCAACCAACCCTACAAGCTCCTGTATAAATGCATCAAAATTAATTTTGCCACAATTTAGAACTTGAACGTGTGGAGCAGATTCATCTTCACTCTCCATAACCATTTGAAAATTAATAGAACTATGGTTATTTGTCGCAAAATGCTCACCCACTGTCACCTCCGTCACCTGTTCTGCCCTATTTCTTAAGAGTAGGTCAAATTTTGCCACTTCTCGAACAGGACCCTCTATATAATGCTTGAAGAAACTTTCCTGACACACTTAATGGATT
>NW_025195194.1:0-2706 GCF_004010195.1 Chiloscyllium plagiosum | reverse complement strand
ATCTACCTGTGTCATTTGTGCCAACGTGCACAATGACTTCTGGCTGATCACCCTCCCCTTCGAGAATATTCTGCAGCCGATTGGAGACATCCTGGAGCCTTACACCTGAGAGGCAACATACCATCCTGGTTTCCCGTTTGAGGACACAGAATCTCCGATCTGTCCCCCTCACAATCGAATCACCTATACCTCAGACCATGTTTACCTTTATCGTTTCCTGCTGCTCCCCAGAGCCAATCATAGTGCAACCAACCTGGCTACTGCTGCTTTCCCCTGAACGGTCATTTCCTGACACCCATCCACCATCTCCCAACAGAAACAAAATTAGTATCCAAAATGATATACTTGTTTTCGAGAGGAATGGCCACAGGGGATTCCTTCACTCCCTGCCTACTCCCTTCGCCATTCCTGGTGTTCGCCAAGCTACTCTCGGCCTGGAACACGACAGGAAGCAAGGAACGCCTGTTGGATTAAATTGCGTTTATTTAAATGAAACAGGGCTGACAGGTAAGGCTGATGAACTCAGCGCGTGGAGCATTACATGGGACTGGGATATTATAGTCTTAACAGAAACTTGGCTAAGGAAGGGACTTAGGTGTGGCCACCTCGCTAAAGCTCTTATCTATGAAGTGCTCTGTATCTGGGTGATCCGGAAAGCAGCCAGGTACAGGTCCCGAACATGGTCCCCCAGGAGCTACAGCTGATTGTACTGCTCATACGTGTAGTCATCAGGGACGGTGGAAATGTCCCTGAGCTTCCACATCCTGCAGGAGGAATGTGCAACTGCCCTAACAGCCAGCTCAAGTGTTACCAGTCTAGCGTTAAAAGGACTTTACCTGAGCTTACCTGTACTTTGTGGTGAGTTGCTGCTCACTGAACCATAAGACCATAAGACCATAAGACATAGGAGCGGAAGTAAGGCCATTCGGCCCATCGAGGCTCCTCTGCCATTCAATCATGGCTGATGGGCATTTCAACTCCACTTACCCGCATTCTCCCCGTAGCCCTTAATTCCTTGTGACATCAAGAATTTATCAGTATCTGCTTTGAAGACATTTAGCATCCCAGCCTCTACTGCACTCTGTGGCAATGAATTCCACAGGCCCACCACTCTCTGGATGAAGACATGTCTCCGCATTTCTATTCTGAATTTGCCCCCTCTAATTCTAAGGCTGTGTCCACGGGTCCTCGTCTCCTCACCTAACAGAAAGAATTTCCTAGCGTCCACCCTCTACAAGCCATGTATTATCTTGTAAATTTCTATTAGATCTCCCCTTAACCTTCTAAACTCCAATGAATACAATCCCAGGATCCTCAGCCATTATAGATTTCAGTCAGGCCTTTGATACGTTTCCACATGGTAAGCTGATCTAGAAGGTTAGCCCGTATGGAATTCGTGGTAAGCTGGCAAATTCAACACACAATTTGCTTGATGGTAGGAAGCAGAGGGAAATAGTGGAAGGATGCTTATCGGACGGAGGCCTGTGTCTCGTGGAGTGCCTCAGGGGTGTGTGCAGCGACCATTGCTGTTTGTTATCTGCATTAATGATGTGGGTGGGATCTACAGAGCATGTTGAGTACGTTTGCTAATGACACTAAAATAGGCCGCATTGTGGACAGCGAGGAAGGTTATCAAAAACAGCAGCAGGACCTTATTCAGCTGGGGACGTGGGCCGAGAAATGGTAAATGGAATTTAATATCGATACGTGCGAAGTCTTACATTTTGGAAAGTCAAATCAAGGTAGGAGTTTCATGGTGAATGGTAGGGCCTTAAGGAGTGGAGTGGAACAATGGGAACTTCGAGTTCAGTTGCAAGATTCTCTTAAGGGGGCGTCCCGAGTCGACAGGGCAGTGAGGAAGGCTTTTAGCACATTGGGCCTTCATCAGTCAGGGTATTGAGTATAGAAGTTGGGAAGTAATTTTGCAGTGATACTGTTCGGTGGTGAGGCCGCACCTGGAGTATTGTGTTCCGTTTTGGTCACCTTGCTATTGGAAGGATGTTATTAAAGTGGGAAGACTGCGTAAGAAATGTACAAGGCCCTTGCCAGGACTGAAGGGACTGAGTTATAGGGAGAGTTGGACAAACTCGGGCTTCTATTTCTTTAGAGCGGAGGAGGCTGAGGGGGGAGCAGATAGAGGTGTCTAAGATCATTCCAGGCATGTCTAAGGTCAATGCACACAATATTTTTACCAGGGTTGGGGAAGTGAGGATGAGAGGACATCAGTTTAAGGTTAGAGGGGAAAAAAATAACAGGAACCTAAGGGGCAACTTTTCTTTACACAGCGAGTGTTCAACAGATGGAATGAGATGCCAGCAGATGTGGTTGAGGTGGGTACATTAACATTAATTACAAGAGCACTTGGACAAATACATGGATAGGAAAGGATTAGAAGGGCCAAGTGCAGGGAAATAGGGTTAGTGTGGACGGCCATTTTCCCGGCAGGGACCAGTTTGGGCTGAAGGGCCTGTCTCCGTGCTGAAGAACTCGATGATTCTCAGTAACAAAGAGGACTGATGAGGGGAGAACGGTGGATGTAATCTATGTGGCCTTCAGTAAGTTGGTCAGCAACATTTCTCAAGGTGAGCTCACAAGGAATACAGGGAGTACTAGACATTTGGATATAGAACTGGCTCAAAGGTAGAAGACAGAGGGTGGTGGTGGAGGCTTGTTTTTTTTTCAGACTGGAAGCCTGTGACCGTTGGA
>NW_025195193.1:0-4342 GCF_004010195.1 Chiloscyllium plagiosum | reverse complement strand
CATTCTGTCTTCACAGAAGATACCAAAGCAAAAGAAAACCTTCCCAGCAATACTATGAAATTTTCGTCTGGTGAGAAAAAGAAAATAGAATGAAATTAGCAACTAAACAGTTCGAGAGAAAGTATTGTTACAGAACATAATGGGCATAGACAAAGTCAACACAGATTTATGAAATGGGAATCATATTTGAGAAAGTGAATTTTAGCAAAATTATAGAGAAGCTATCAATGCAATACGATTGGATTCTCAATTGGAAATTCCCAAGTCTGTTGTGCAAATTTGAATCCTATGGGACTGGGGCTAATATATGGTCATGCTTTTAGAATGGGAGAGCTGGCAGGGAACAGTGAGTAGGAATAAAACTCTTATTTAGAATGGAAGGCTTGGAGGATATAGCAAGGATCGGGGTTTGGGACCTGCTATTCCCAATACACATCATATCTTTGGTTGAGGGGCTCAAATGCAATATTCCCAAGTCTGCTGATTGCATTAAACGATGTTGGATTGTGAGTGGGTGAGCAGGATGTCAAAAAGCTCCAAGCTGATTGAGACAACTGGAGTGACTGTGCAACTACGTGCCAGATGGAGAGCAATGGGGGGATATGTGACGTTGTGCACTTTCTTGGGAACAATAGAATGCCAGTCGATCAATTGAAAATGGATTGATTGAAAAATGTTGATCTATAAAGGATCTACAGCTGCATTTTTGTTTCCTTCTGCGCCGATCTATGAATGCCATGCTGGGCTGTGAGTTCTGAAACCAGAAGTCAATACTGGGAATGGCACTGACACGCTGACCACTGTGCATAGACCCACCAAGTGGATAGCTGTAACATTGAAAAGGATTTGGATCTCTTTGTACACCAGTCACTGAAAGCAATATTGCAGGAACAGAAAGCAGTTTGGAAGATAAATAGCCCATTGACCTTCATTTCAGGAGTATTTGAGTCGAGGAGTAAAGGTGTCTTACTGCAGCTGTACAGTCCCTTGGTGAGACCCCATCTCGAACATTGTGCAGTATTTTGTGCGGTTTTGCTCTACTTACCAATAAAGGACAAATCTGACATTGAGGGGGAGCAGTGAAGGATGACTAGACTGATCTCTGGGAAGACAGGCTTGTTGTGCAAACAGAGTTTAAGGCTACTGTATTCCATGGGCTTTAGGAAAATGAGTGGTGATCTCAGTGAAATATCTAAAATTCTGACAGGGTGAGACAGATCGGAAGCAGGGATGATAATTCCCCTGACTGGGACGTCAAAGAACAAGGGGCCACAACATTAGGTACAGACAGGCCACTCTGCATTGAGATGAGAATAAATATCTTCACTCAGAGACTGCTGAACTTGGTCAATTTTCTGACACATGAGGCTGTGGAAGCCAAGACACTGAATATAAATGAGGATATCTGGAAATTAAAGGGATATACAGAGAGCAAGAGTATCGTGTGAAGATAGAGGATCAGATATCATTCCATGTTTTTCTCCAATAACACGGTAGTTGTATTCCTGTGGAACACCGTGTTGTAGAAAATCATGCAATATTAATAATGCGGTCTATGGGAAAAAGTGGGGAACGGGAAACCCCTCCCCCCCCAAATATAAATCAGCAAAAACCAAAAATTTAAGTTAATCTAACACACACGAGCATTGCTTAAGAAAATCTTTAAATCATATATTGTAATGAACCAATGCTGTAAATGTTGCACTTTCACCCTAATGCCACTGACTACAGCACCGTGCCTTTCACCAAGCTCTTCGCCAGAAAGGACGTGAGCTGACTGACCACATGATGCTGACATGAAATTCCGGTTTGAAATAAAGATCCGTCTAAATGTAGACTACAGTTCCTAGTTTCAGTCTCAGTTTCAAGGCTTGCAGAGCAGATTACATTCCGGCTTTAGTGAACACACTGAGGGTGCATTTTGCAGACAGAGGATCCTGAGGCTGGGTTTTGCTGATCAACTGGTGCCGGGGATGGAATTGCGTTACAGTGAATGGGAGCTCGCTTTATAAAGAGGATGCACAATTCACGAATTGTGATGCAAACAAGTTGTGTTTAATAAACATGCGTTATCAGAGAACTGCCTGTATATTGAAGGGAGGATCGAAATTGATGGACCAAAGCAATTACTGCAGTTCCCATTTTATATAGCCCGACGTTTAAACATGTTAAATGATATGAACACTGTATGTGGCAAATCGTACTGAGGATATTTTCTCCACTATCTAGAATGGGGGATGCTCAATGTGTTGAATGACCTCCTCCCTTCCTGATGTTTCTGTGCAGTCTGTGGGATAGCTCTGCAAGTCGTGTCACAAGCTCTCACACGTTCGAAAGGAGGACTCTGCGGGGACGTCAGGACTGTGTTTCCCATTCGCATTTCCAACAACAAGGCTGAGACCAGGTGTTCTGTCCCGGTTTATCCTTTAAGAATGATGAGCAGTTTGATACAATTGAGTGCCTTGCTTGGAAGTTTCAGAGACCATTGAAGAGTCTATCACATGTCTGTGTATCTGGAGTCACTTTTAGGCAGACCAGGAAAGCACGGGAGACTCACTTCCTGAAACTACACTTGGGAAGGAAAATGGTAATCACAACTGACATTGGCTTCAAAGTCACTATTCCTGACACCAGATTTTAGATCTCGATATTTTATTAATTGTTTTTAACTTCCACCAGCTGCCAGAGCATTAGCCTGGTCTGGATTAGTAATCCAGTGACATTTCCACAACAGCACCATCGCCACATGGGGTCCTATCAGAAACCACACTGAGCTGGTTATTCCTGTGCAGCTTGACAGCTCTGTCAAAAAGTACTCCCACTAATGTGACTATCGTGATCGGACTGAAGGGATAGTAATTGGACAGATTGTAGTTATTCCATCTTAGCGGAATGGATATAGTTGAGCAATTGTTCACATTGCCAGGGAGTTGTCAGAGTTGGAGCTGGAATGAAACAGCTTCCCCAGGGACACGGCTTGTTGTGCAGCCCAAGTCTTCAGTCTTATTGCAGGAATCGCGTCAGGGCCCATTGCCATTGAATCATCCAATCAACACTCCTGGCTGAGGACGGTGCAGACACTATATCCTTATATTTTACACTGATGTATAGAGCAGTCCATTATTTAGGATGGAGATACTTATGGAGTACTCTCCTCCAGTGAGTTGTTTAGTAGTCCATTGACATTTATAATTGGATGTGGCAGGACTACAAAGCTTAGATCTGATCTGTTGGTCTTTAGATAATTTTTGTCCTCTCTATCAGATGTGAATCCTGCTATTTACAATGTAACTGGTCAAGTACCATAGATTTAATGGTTTGTCATCAGGGTTAGGTACACATGATTCTGACTCTGATATGTTCACCCACGCTCCTTACTGAACCATGGATCAGTTTGATGTTAATGGAAGATTGAGAGATTATCCCAGGGAAAAAAATTACAGATTGTGATTGAACACAATTCTGCTGCTGCTGCTATGATCTACATCATCACATGAATGGCCAGTTTGACCTGCAATATCTGTAATTCAATTCTACTGACTGTCCCCCAATTCACACCGAGACCCATTCACCCATCAGAACTGTACTCAGTGATCTAACCTGGTTTCTGATGTGGTGGCATTTCCATTTTCATATTCTCATTCTGTTGGGATCTCTCCATGGTGTCTCGCTTCCAATTTCTCACATTGCTTCAATTCTTTAACAGATAAATGTGAATCTTTTCCATTCCCGAAATGACATCTTCTATATTTAAAGTGAATGTGTTTCCCTCTGTTTGTCTCCCTGACCATGATTAAGAGCTCGGCAGTGCCCGTGATGCAGCCTTATGCACGTTTAGCGCCAATGAATCTGTGCACCTGGTGTTACTGTTCACTTCCCTGGTACCCAGCGCTCAGCATTGGACAGAGCTTTTGAGCAACTTTGACAGACAACTGGGGAACTAGTTGAAAAACAGACATAGCTGAAGAAACTAAGCAGGTCTGGCTGCATCTTGTGGAATGAAAGCAGAGTTGATCTTTCAGGTCCAGTTTCTCCAGAAATATTTGTGTTTTTATTTCCATTATCCATAATTATTTGTTTATTTGAAAATTTGTGCTGTGCCTATTCAACCCTGGAGAAACTGAACAGGTCTGGCAGAATCTGCAGAGACAGAGAAACCGAGTTAGCGTTTCAAGACCAGTGTGACACTTCTTCAGAACTGAAAAGTATTGGAAAATGGGAATTTTAATCCCTTGACAGAGGTGGGGGAGTGGGTGATGGGTAACAGAGAGTGTGGCAAAAGATAAATAGGCTTTTAACAGTGGTGAATGAGAGGCTCATGTGATAGATGCGAATTGGGGGA
>NW_025195192.1:2881-4342 GCF_004010195.1 Chiloscyllium plagiosum | reverse complement strand
GTGTTGACTCACTGGTGTGTCAGTAGGTGGGGTTTCGGAATGAGCTCCTCGTCCCATTCAGAGCAGGGGAATAGTCCCTCCTCAGTGTGCTCTCATTGGTGTGTCAGCAGGTGGGATGTCTGAATGAATTCCTTGTCACACACAGAGCAGGGGAACAGTCTCTCCCCAGTGTGGGATCACTGGTGTGTCAGCAGGTTGGAGGTCTGAATGAATTCCTTGTCACACACAGAGCAGCAGAACAGAGTGAAGACACTGCTGAGCCAGGAGGTGAGAGGACTTTCCCTCACTTCGACCAGGTGAACGTTTCTCCCTGATCTGACTGTACCAATGTGTTTACAGATTGGATGGGTAATTGAAAGCATTCCCACAGTCCCCCTGCCATATCCACAGTTTCTTGTCCATGTGACATTGATTTAGTTTCAAAAAGGCACATGTTAACGTGAAGCTCAGACTACACAGAATAAGTAGTTTCTCCTCACTCTAAATGTTCTAAAAGCGAGAACTATTCATTTTATATTAATCTTGGGGTGATGTTTGATCTGTCTCTTAACTGCATGCCCCCATTTTATAAAACACTTTAGAATTGACATAATTTTTTTCAATGTTTGAGATAAAGAATAAACTGAAAGGCAGCTTGTGAAATCAGGGGGAATTAATGTAGTAATTGGCGGGTTTGTCAGTAAGGAATAGAGACCATAAAACCTATCAGATTGTTGTTTAATTACCAAAGGATTCACTCATGTTCATCAGGGATGGGAACCTGTCACCCAGTCAGCACCCTCACCAATGTGAAAGGAGAGAGCACTGGGGCAGGTGCTGAGAACAGTCCATTGGCTTTTTATACAGTCAGTGGGAGAGCTTACAGCCTCTGTATAGCGACCTGAAGGGGCTTCTTCTTCGCTGTTTTCTACACTTAATTTTTAATCCAATCAATTTAAAATAAACCAAAATTTAAAATAAACTAAAATCAGCAACAAAGTCCAAAACAATGGAATGGGACATGGGAAGCTGTCTAATTTAATCAGAATGTGTTTCTCCATGTCTGTTAGACACCCTGTGTCCTAAGGGCCCAACAGTTCTGGAAGGTATCAAGTCCACTGCTTGTCCCCGCACACTTCATCTCGCTGGATAACCAGGTATCAAGTCCACTGCTTGCCCCCACACACTTCATTTCGCTGGATAACCAGACACAGACAAATGGACAGAGAAGAAGCAAATCCTGCCAGGAAAATGAAGGGAAGGCCACAATTGGGTGAGCGATGACTTTGATAAATGGCAGAGTGGACTTGATGGGCCAAGTGGACTCTCATATTCTCCTCTAACTATTGTTCAGACAGTAACCCGCCTCTCTCACGCTGTGCATTCTGGTTCTACAGATTAGTTTTAACCAAGTGAAGACCCTCCAACATCCCTGTGGCTTCCACCGTGCACAGCTCAGGATCAGGAACATGGAACTGATAC
>NW_025195192.1:0-2302 GCF_004010195.1 Chiloscyllium plagiosum | reverse complement strand
TGCAGCTGAAGGGGACGCTGGTTAAAGATACCACGGTTAGTGTTTATTTCATTCCAGACACACCAGCCAGGGAGCACATCCTTCCTGTATCGATCCTATTGAGCTCTTTAAAAATTTTGTTCATTTCAAGTGTTTCATGTTTAGATACGCTCAAGAAGACAGCTTCATTCTCCTCAATCTCTCCTGAGAGGGCAATGCTGTTGTTAGAAATCAATTCACTGGTGTATGTTACTGGCTGCTTCATGGATTGGAACTGGCTACTGAGACTGTCAGTTTACTGTATGCTGTATTGCAACGTTGCCAGACATGTCAAGTGTTTATAAAGAAAAACACATTTGGGAAATGAATGTCAGTTGAGGGGCACCCTCTTTCGATACGATCTATTAATAGTTGTTGGAACTGACTTACCTGGCTTTAACCAAGTGGTCAAAGAATTATAACTGTCATAGAAGCTGGTATCATGGGTCAAGAAGTGGAAGTAATGGAGGAGGTGTCAGTTCTGCTGGTAAAGTGCACAAAGTTGTTTAAAATGTTGCTAACTTACTTTCAGCATCATGATGACAGTAGGGCACATAACTGAGATCATTGCATTGATCAAGTTTTCCACGTTCAGAGAACTGAAAGGAAAGCTGGAGCTGGGCGTTGTGGGATGAGCTGGGAGTCAAAGGGACAAAAAAAAGTTGCGATTAATAAAAAAAAACTTAGTCCCACTCAGACTCTGTCCTGCAGTTTTGTCTTTGCTTCTCCAAAGCCTGGGAAATTCACTTCCTCTCAGTGATCCAGCCTGTTTTCCAGCTTCTCCCCATTCCCTTGGAGACACGAAAGCATAGCTACAGCTTTAAGTTGCTCATTTGAGCCATTGGAGCATGTGCAGAGACTGGCTGTTTAAAGGAACACTGTCCTTCACTGCTGTTCTAATTTAAAGGGATAGAAACAATGTGTGAGACAGACTGATGTCAACCTTGAGAGCAGAGAAATCAGATCCTGATCAGAAATGAATAATAGAGTAAATTACGAACTGTTCTCAATTCCACCTGCAATATTATTGCAATAAGGACAGAGATAAACTTGTTTTACAGCCAAAGGATTCACATATGGGAAATTTACAGTTGAAAGCGATACGAGAGCCACCCAATCACACAGGTCCTGATCATTATGGGTAATATGGAAGGGAAAGCAGCATTCCCAGCCCAGAGAAACCATTCCCATGTTTGCGCATGGTTGAGGATTTAACTGGTCATGTGATCTGGGAAGACACCATCATTACAGGACCAGCGTGAGGCTGTGTAAATTTGGGGAAGGAGGGAAGGAATTCACCTACCCCTCCCAGTGGGACACTCACCAACACAGTCACACTGCGGAGAGGCCGTTCACCTGCCTCACGTATGGGAAAGCGTTTACTCGATCTTGCAATCTGCTGAGGCACCAGAGAGGGCACAGAGGATTGAGACCCTTCACCTGCTCCATGTGTGAGAAAGGATTCATTCAAATCTCTCATCTGCAAAGAAATCAGTGCATTCCCACTGGGGAGAGGCCATTCACCTGTTCAGTGTGTGGGAAAGGGTTCATTCAGTCCTCTAACCAGCTGAAACACCAGAGAACTCACTCTGGGGAAAAGGTCATTCACTTGCTCCCAGTGTGGGATGAGACACACTCAAATGCCGCAGCTGCTGAGACCCCACTGAGCCCACACATGGGACAGGCCATTCAGATGCTCAATGTGCGAGAAGGGATTTAGTGATGCATCCTTCCTTCCGAGACCTCAGTAAGATTACACAGGGGAGAGGCTATTCAGATGTTCAGTGTGTGAGAAGGGATTCAGTGATTCATCCTGCCCCCCTGAGACCCCAGTGAGGCCACACAGGGGAGAGGCCATTCAAACGCTCAATGTGTGAGAAGGGATTCAGTGATTCATCCTGCCCCGAGACCCCAGCGAGGCCACACAGGGGAGAGGCCATTCAAACGCTCAATGTGCGAGAAGGGATTCAGTGATTCATTCGGCCTGCTGAGACCACAGCGAGACCACACTAGGTAGGAGCTGTTTACCTCTGTGTGCGACAAGGGATTTGCTGCATCTTCAACAGGACTGAGAGACCAGTAAGTGCACACAGGAAAGTGGTCATCCCCCTGCTCCGTTTGGGGTAGAGTTCACACATCACTGCAGGACTCTGAGTCTGCAGTTACTGTTCATCAGAGTCAGGACTGGGTCTTGTACATGATGACACTGTTGGAGTATTGATGTGTGGCTGTTAATCACACTGACTGGGCAGGAGTTGACTGAATTCATATTGCCACTTTCTGA
>NW_025195191.1:3295-4342 GCF_004010195.1 Chiloscyllium plagiosum | reverse complement strand
AGTGAAGGAGGCGTTTGGTATGCTTTCCTTTATCTGCCCATCCCCACCCCCAGCCCAAGCCCCAATCTCCACCCCTCACCCCTCACCCCTCACACCTTCCTCTCCAGCTCGCGTTTCCGGAAGGTCAGCAGGAATTTCTTCACGTGTTCCGATCTGAGACGGTCAATGCTCCTGGCATCAATTGCACGTCCCAGAAATTCATCCACTTCATCCTCGGGATTCAGTAACTCCTGGGCACTCCTGGAGAGGGATAGGGAGAGGGAGAGGGAGAGGGAGGGGTAACACTGTCTCGCGCGCACTCACACGGCCAACGCCCCCCTCATTCCACAGCCTGACCTCCATTACACTGTCATCCCCACACCCCCCTCACACTCACACCCGCTCCCAAACTCTCCGAGTGTGGGTCTGACCGAGGGGAGACCGGGGAACTGTGCACGGTGCTCCGAGTGTGGGTCTGACCGAGGGGAGACCGGGGAACTGTGCACGGTGCTCCGAGTGTGGGTCTGACCGAGGGGAGACCGGGTAACTGTGCACGGTGCTCCGAGTGTGGGTCTGACCGAGGTGGGGGGTAAATACACCGCTGGGGGAGGCGGTGGATGGTGACCTGTTGGAGATGGAAGGTTTTGCTGAAACATCAGTTACTCACTTGTCTTTTGCCATGTAATCGCAGATCCCCTGTCAGAGAGCGAGAGAGAGGGTGGGTTATTGTGTGCACAGCACCGAGATTTCCTGCCTCGACCGCTATCCCAGGGAGAGGGGGGTGGGGGGGGGCGAGACGAGACGAGATGGTCCCTCCCTAACCCCGACCATCGGCCATTCGACAGCGTGAGGCATCGCTGGACAATCCCTTGCCACAATCCTTCAGGTCCCGGGGGAGTGACGGCCAGAAACGCGCGGGGGTGACTGCTCTGAGCGCACGTTCCCTCCCTCCTCCCCGGACATCAGAGAGAGAGAGGGAGAGGGGGAGGGATCGAGGGAGAGAAACCGAGGGAGACAGGGAGGAGGTGGGGGTTGGTGGGGGAGAGAGGGAGGAGGTGGGGGTGCTGG
>NW_025195191.1:0-2958 GCF_004010195.1 Chiloscyllium plagiosum | reverse complement strand
GGGGTAGTGAGGGGTCCCCCGGGGGGTAGTGAGGGGTCCCCGGGGGTAGTGAGGGGTCCCCGGGGGTAGTGAGGGGTCCCGGGGGGTAGTGAGGGACAGTGAGTTGTCCCCGGGGGTAGTGAGGGGTCCCCGGGGGGTAGTGAGTTGTCCCCGGGGGTAGTGAGGGGTCCCCCGGGGTAGTGAGTTGTCCCCAGGCGTAGTGAGGGGTCCCCGGGGGTAGTGAGGGACAGTGAGGGGTCCCCGAGGTAGTGAGTTGTCCCCAGGGGTAGTGAGGGGTCCCCGGGGGTAGTGAGGGACAGTGAGTTGTCCCCGGGGGTAGTGAGGGACAGTAAGGGGTCCCCGGGGGGTAGTGAGTTGTCCCCGGGGGTAGTGAGTTGTCCCCGGGGGTAGTGAGGGGTCCCCCGGGGGTAGTGAGGGACAGTGAGGGGTCCCCGGGGGTAGTGAGTTGTCCCCGGGGGTAGTGAGGGGTCCCCCGGGGGTAGTGAGGGACAGTGAGGGGTCCCCGAGGTAGTGAGTTGTCCCCGGGGGGTAGTGAGGGGTCCCCGAGGGGTAGTGAGGTGTCCCCGGGGTTGGTGAGGGGTCCCCCGGGGGTAGTGAGGGGTCCCCCGGGGGTAGTGAGGGGTCCCCCGGGGGTAGTGAGGGACAGTGAGTTGTCCCCGGGGGTAGTGAGGGGTCCCCCGGGGGTAGTGAGTTGTCCCCGGGGGTAGTGAGGGGTCCCCGGGGGGTAGTGAGTTGTCCCCGGGGGGTAGTGAGTTGTCCCCGGGGGTAGTGAGGGGTCCCCCGGGGGTAGTGAGGGGTCCCCCGGGGGTAGTGAGGGACAGTGAGTTGTCCCCGGGGGTAGTGAGGGGTCCCCGGGGGTAGTGAGGGGTCCCCGAGGTAGTGAGTTGTCCCCGGGGGTAGTGAGTTGTCCCCGGGGGTAGTGAGGGGTCCCCGGGGGTAGTGAGGGGTCCCCCAGGGGTAGTGAGGGGTCCCCGGGGGTAGTGAGGGGTCCCCGGGGGGTAGTGAGTTGTCCCCGGGGGGTAGTGAGTTGTCCCGGGGGGTAGTGAGGGGTCCCCCGGGGGTAGTGAGGGATCCCCCGGGCGAAGTGAGGGACAGTGAGGGGTCCCCGGGGGTAGTGAGCGGTCCCCCGGGGGTAGTGAGGGACAGTGAGGGGTCCCCGAGGTAGTGAGTTGTCCCCAGGGGTAGTGAGTTGTCCCCGGGGGTAGTGAGGGGTCCCCGGGGGTAGTGAGGGGCCCCCTGGGGTAGTGAGGGATCCCCGAGGTAGTGAGTTGTCCCCAGGGGTAGTGAGTTGTCTCCGGAGGTAGTGAGGGGTCCCCTGGGGGTAGTGAGGGACAGTGAGGGGACCCCGAGGGTAGTGAGGGGTCCCTGGGGGGTAGTGAGGGGTCCCCCGGGGGTAGTGAGGGACAGTGAGGGGTCCCCGAGGTAGTGAGTTGTCCCCGGGGGGTAGTGAGGGGTCCCCGAGGGGTAGTGAGGTGTCCCCGGGGGTAGTGAGGGTCCCCTGGGGGTAGTGAGGGACAGTGAGGGGTCCCCGGGGGTAGTGAGGGGTCCCCCGGGCGTAGTGAGGGATCCCCCGGGCGTAGTGAGGGACAGTGAGGGGTCCCCGGGGGTAGTGAGGGTCCCCCGGGGGTAGTGAGGGACAGTGAGGGGTCCCCGGGGGTAGTGAGGGGTCCCCGGGGGTAGTGAGGGACAGTGAGGGGTCCCCCGGGGTAGTGAGGGGTCCCCGGGGGGTAGTGAGGGACAGTGAGGGGTCCCCGAGGTAGTGAGTTGTCCCCAGGGGTAGTGAGTTGTCCCCGGGGGTAGTGAGGGGTCCCCGGGGGTAGTGAGGGGTCCCCTGGGGGTAGTGAGGGACAGTGAGGGGACCCCGAGGGTAGTGAGGGGTCCCTGGGAGGTAGTGAGGGGTCCCCCGGGGGTAGTGAGGGACAGTGAGGGGTCCCCGAGGTACTGGTTTGTCCCCGGGGGGTAGTGAGGGGTCCCCGAGGGGTAGTGAGGTGTCCCCGGGGGTAGTGAGGGTCCCCCGGGGGTAGTGAGGGACAGTGAGGGTCCCCCGGGGGGTAGTGAGGGCCCCCCGGGGTGAGTGAGGGGCCCCCTGGGGGGTAGTGAGGGACAGTGAGGGGCCCCCCTGGGGTAGTGAGGTGTCCCCGGGGGTAGTGAGTTGTCCCCGGGGGTAGTGAGGGCCCCCCGGGGGTAGTGAGTTGTCCCCGGGGGTAGTGAGTTGTCCCCGGGGGTAGTGAGGACCCTCCGGGGGTAGTGAGTTGTCCCCGGGGGTAGTGAGGGCCCCCCGGGGGTAGTGAGTTGTCCCCCGGGGGTAGTGAGTTGTCCCCGGGGGTAGTGAGGGCCCCCCGGGGGGAGTGAGTTGTCCCCCGGGGGTAGTGAGTTGTCCCCCGGGGGTAGTGAGGGGTCCCCGAGGTAGTGAAGGCCCCCCGGGGGTAGTGAGGGCCCCCCGGGGGTAGTGAGTTGTCCCCGGGGGTAGTGAGGGCCCCCCGGGGGTAGTGAGGGCCCCCGGGGGTAGTGAGTTGTCCCCGGGGGTAGTGAAGGCCCCCCGGGGGTAGTGAGTTGTCCCCGGGGGTAGTGAGGGGTCCCCGAGGTAGTGAAGGCCCCCCGGGGGTAGTGAGGGTCCCCCGGGGGTAGTGAGTTGTCCCCGGGGGTAGTGAGGGCCCCCCGGGGGTAGTGAGGGGCCCCCCCCGGACTCCGAGGCTGTTTGGAGGTGAGGGATACCTACTCGGATCCGCATGTCCTTGGAGATGTGGTGAGGCATGTGGAAGTGTCGGTCAGGTGCCCAGGGTGATCCCAGGTTTCCGAGGGAGTTGGCCCGGGCTCTCTGTAGCTTGGCCAGCATGGCCTTTTCCTCCTTCTGCATGGGCACAACAACATCCTGGGTTACACCAGCATTGCTATAGCGCCTACAGGGACATCCAGCCCCGAGGACAGCGCTGACCCTCCCTCAGCACCCGCTCCCTC
>NW_025195190.1:0-4342 GCF_004010195.1 Chiloscyllium plagiosum | reverse complement strand
CCTTCTGTTCTCCCATTCCAGGAGAAACATCCTGGCATATGACATAAAGGGCTAAGCCGGGTTTTAGAGTGCCCGATATCCGTTTCCTCACCCTCTAACTCGAGATGTGGGGAGGATCCTGGAAAGAGCCAGAGAGGACCAGGACACCTTGTGTGGAGATTCTGAAACGTCGACGTCCCACCAACCAAGTAAGCAGCAATGTTCAGTAAAGAGCAATTCTCAATTTAAACTCGCTGGCATTTCCAATCTCATCTCTCTCACTTTTCAGGCTTAGTTAAAAGCACTCATGAAAGACTAAAAATAAAAATAATGTTTATTATCTTCAGTAAAAGAAAAAGAAAAATCTAAACCATGACGTTCATTCAAAATTATGTTAAAAAGAAAAAAATAAACGATATAAGTTCATTACGAAAAATCTAAACCATGACGTTCATTCAAAATTATGGGCAATCCCTAGTAAATACTCAACATCATTTCTCTCACTAAATCTTCTTACGAGTGTTTGTATTCTAGCATCTGCTTCTTTAATTTCAACGGAATATCGTGCCCTGCTATCAAATGCTCATAGTAAATGTCCCCTCCTGTCTGAACTTTTCATAAACTGTCAATATATTTCCAAATAACTGGATGTTCCACATCAAGTTCGCATTGTCAGCCCCTGTGGGCAGCTTCTGCATTATTGTTTGTTTTGTCCTCATTGTTTAAAGTTCTTTCATATAAATTCCTCATTCCAAATGTAAAGCAGTGAATGCCGACCATTTCCTCTGCGTAATCTTCTACCTGCATAGTTATCCTCGAACCAGTCCAGCAGCGGTTGGAATTAATCTGGAAGCGCATCAGACAAATATTGATAGCTGCATGAATTTTTTCATTCGGAATAAATGCAAGGCCAATTATTATTTTAGCTCTGAAATAAAACTCTGAGTCAATGTTGTACTTACTCAAGTGTCTTTTTAATATTTTTACTAAAGGGAATAAACATTATTTTTATTTTTATTGCTTTGATTAATGCTTTTATCTAAGCCTGAAAAGGAATAAATATGAGCTGCGCTGAAATAGTTCTGCCCTAAATGTGTCTGCGGCAAAATGGGCTGCAACAAACAGGCCGCACGAAACAGAATGAAGGATACAGTAAATTACACAGCACAGGGGAACGCCATATAACCATCCCAGGCTGTTATGCAGAAGCAGGGATGTCCTGGGTAGCTGTCAGGAAATGCAGAGTAGAGATCATTTCTCATTTTGTGTTTGGAAAGCTGCAACGAGTGGAATTCTTCAGGGATCTGTATGAGGTCATCAACAAGTTGCAATCTATTTTAATGAACCGGATGAAGGAGACGGAGCTCAGTTTGATCATGCACCAGGATAGTCATTCAATAAGATGTCAAATGGAGACAGAGTGTCTGCAATGGGATACAGACAGGGAGAGGGCATAGGGTCGGCAATGGGATAGGGACAGGAGGAGGGCTGAGCGTCTTCAATGGGATACATACAGGGGGAGGGCAGAGCGTCTGCAATGGGATACAGACAGTGGAGGAAATACTGTCTGCAGTGGGATACAGACAGGGGGAGAGCGGAGCATCTGCAATGGTACAGACGGGGATGGCAGGGCGTCTGCAATGGGATACAGACAGGGGGAGGACATAGCGTCTGCAATGGGATAGGGACAGGAGAAGGGCAGAGCGTCTGCAATGGGATAAGGACAGGAGGAGGGCAGGGCGTCTGCAATGGGATACAGACAGGGGAAGGGCAGAGCGCCTGCAATGAGATACAGACAGGGAGAGGGCATAGGGTCGGCAATGGGATAGGGACAGGAGGAGGGCTGAGCGTCTTCAATGGCATACACAAAGGGGGAGGGCAGAGCGTCTGCAATGAGATATAGACTGCGGAGGGCAGAGCAACGGCAGTGCGTCTGCAATGGGATACAGACAGGGAGAGGGCAGAGTGTCTGCAATGGGAGACGGACAGGGGAGGGGAGAGCATCTACAATGTGATACAGACAGGGGGAGGGCAGAGCGTCTGCAATGGGATACAGACACGGGGAGGGAAGAGTGTCTGCATTGGGATACAGACACGGGGAGGGGAGGGCATCTGCAATGGAAAACAGATGAGGAGGACAGAGCATCTGTGGTGGGATACAGACAGGGAGAAGATGGAGCGTCTGCAATGGGATACAGACAGGGGGCGGCAGAAGGTCTGCAATGGGATACAGACAGGGAGAGGACAGATCATCTGCAATGGGATACAGACGAAGGATAGCAGAACGTCTGCAATGGGATATGGACATACAAACGGAGGGGGTGGGGGGCAGAGCGTCCGCAGTGGGATACAGACGGGCAGGGCAGAGCGTCTGCAATGGGATACAGACAAGGGAGGGGAGAGAGTCTGCAATGTGATACAGACGGCTGAAGGCAGTGCGTCTGTAATGGAATACAGACGGGGGGAGGGCAGAGCGTCTGCAATGGGATACGGACAGGAGGAGGGCAGAGCGAGGGAAGCTCATCTACAATGGGATACAGACAGGGGGAGGGCAGAGCGTCTGCAATGTGATACAGATTGGGGAGGGCAGAGCGTCTGCAATGGGATACAGACAGGGGGAGGGCAGAGCGTCTGCAATGGGATACAGACAGGGGAGGGCAGCGCGTCTGCAATGTGATACAAATAGCGGAGGGCAGAGCGTCTGCAATGGGATACAGACAGGGGAGGGCAGAGCGAAGGCAGTGCATCTACAATGAGATACAGACACGGGAAGGGCAGAGCGTCTGCAATGGGATACTGATGGGTGAGGGCAGAGCGTCTGCAATGGGATACAAACGCGGAGGCAGAGCATCGGCAATGGGATACAGACGGAGGAGGGCAGTGCTTCTGTAATGGGACACAGACGGAGGAGGGCAGTGCTTCTGTAATGGGACACAGACTGGGGAGGGCAGTGCTTCTGTAATGGGATACAGACGGAGGAGGGCAGTGCTTCTGTAATGGGACACAGACGGGGGAGGGCAGTGCTTCTGTAATGGGATAGAGACGGAGGAGGGCAGTGCTTCTGTAATGGGATACAGACGGAGGAGGGCAGTGCTTCTGTAATGGGACACAGACGGGGGAGGGCAGTGCTTCTGTAATGGGAAACAGACGGAGGAGGGCAGTGCTTCTGTAATGGGAAACAGACGGAGGAGCGTCTGCAATGGGACACAGACTGGGGGAGGCACAGCAACAAGCAATGGCATACAGACAGAGGATGGCTGTGAGCAAAGCTTCAGAAAAAAAAAACCCAGTACAATATATATGTGATGGAAATTTTCTGTTTTGGGGAAAAGTCGAAAGAGCAGAAATTTATTTAAATGCAAGGAGAATGCAGAACTCAGTGTTACAGAGGGATTTGTGTGTCTTAGTACATGAATCACATCAAATTAACCTGAAGATTCAGCAAGTGATTTGGAAGGTAAATGTGATTCTGTTTCGTGCAAGGGGTGTTGGGTATGATCTTAGCGATGTTTTCTGCATCAGTACAGGACATTGCTGAGATTACATCTGTTGTATTATGTGTAGTTATAACTGTCTAAACTGAAAATAAAAAGAAAACAAAATTGGTTTCGAAACGTCTCAAAGATGTTTCTCCTTACTCATTCTTGGGATGAAGGCATTACGTTATGAATGATTAACAGTTCGGCCTGAAAATGAGGGTTGATTTATTGACCATATAAGATCTTGAGAAGAGTGTAGTTGGTGAATACCGGATGGATATTTCTTCTTGTGTGTGAGAATAAAACTGGGGAAATACTTTAAGAATAAGTCAGTTTCAAAGGAAAGGTCATTGGACAGAAACATTGAACTGTGAATTATCTTCCTACATGCTGACAGACAGGCGGAGCTTTTCCAGCAATTACTGTATATATTTAAGAATATTCATTTTAACACAGATATTGTGAAGACATGAAACGCTTATTTTTACATTATGCAAGCACATATTAACACATCTTCAAAACAAGTATGACCATTTATTATTAATAAATTGATTCTACAATAACACACTGACCTGGAGTCGAGAATGCGATGGAGTCATACAGTTCAGACAATGTTCAAGAAGAGCTCACAGAGTCCAGTCCGAGACTGATAACGTGACTGATTTAACTTACAGATGGAAAATGTAGCCAATCTGTGGAGGAACATTCTATTGCTCCATTTCTGTTTCCCTGTCGCTTATCGCAGCAATGAGTGGGAGTGAAAAAAAACCCAGTCGTCTTTCCCACTAATGGGGAATTCCTGATGAGGATTAATTGGAATCTCCCCATTGCCTGAAGCAAAACAATTCATCCAAATTCAACTGTTTCATGAAGAAATCCCATTG
>NW_025195189.1:1786-4341 GCF_004010195.1 Chiloscyllium plagiosum | reverse complement strand
AAAAATGCTGGTCTTGCCAATGTGAATTTTGCTGAGCACACGTCCTATACGTAGTAACCTGAATTCCTGAGTCTTGTCAAATTTTGCTTTTCTCACGCTGTGATCTGCATGTCCTTGATTACTATGATCTGCCTTTCCCAATCGCAAACGACGTTTTCCACTGTACTTAGGTCCATGTGACAATCAATCAATCAAAGCACAGTCATTTCCTCATTGATTGGAGCCAGCAGAGCGAAGGCGGGCTGCATGGCCTCAGTCTGCAGTGTGACACGTTTTGTGATTCTGATTGAAATTGCAATTAAAACAGCAGAATTTGGGAAGTTACAGGGTGGTTATATTGACACAGCCGGGACACATCTGTACCACAGTGCATCACACAATAACAGCGAAGATCTTTTGACGTCATCCTCGAAGGTACATGCTATAAAAACCTGAAGACTGCAGGAAATTGCTGTGGTCAGCGCTAACAGAGCGGCCCAGAGGGATCGTGGTGGGCCCATAATCCAGAAATTAATGAATGAAAAGCATCCTCTGCTCGATGACAATTCCAGCTTTAAGTGTGTGTACTGCCACCGCCAGTGTTTCGTTATATCAGCGCTCCATCCTTCGCATTACATATTGATGAACCTTCTGCGTCCTGTCACTCAATGGCATCTGAAATAGATACACCCGCCACACTTATACATTTGAGGAAACACACGTTTGATGGTATAGAAGATTTTTTTGCTGTTCTCTGTCGGCCTGTTATGACCTGAATCGCAAAGTCACTTGCCTGAGTTGGGAATACACTGGCGAAGTTGAGAGAAATCAGTTGTGGCTTGTACCATGCACATCACGCCTTGCAGTTATTCCCCACTCTGTGTCACACAGCAGGGCCCTCTGGTGAAATGAACAGCCTTGAATGACATGTGGATCAGTATGTTGGAGACAGCATTTTGACGCAGACACAGTTCCCTATTTTTAGGACAAGCAGCACTGATGATGAATAACCTCAGAGAGAAGCAAGCAAAAGAGACTTACCGTGGACTCGATGAGCTGATCGGCTTCTGACGGCTCGTGAATGACGTCACACGTCGCTGCCGTCCGTCTGCCTGTCTCTGTGACAGAGTGGCTGAGGAAGAAATAATGGCTCACTTTTAACCTCTCTTCCGCTTTGGACTGTCTGCAGCCCCACAGCTCCTGGCTGTGGGGATGGTTTTCAGTGAGTGAGGGTTTCATTCAGAGTCGCTTCATCTGGGACACTTGGGACTCAGATGTTAACTGATGCCCGATTGCAGCAAAGAAACCGACGCCCCTGAAAGAAAAGCCTTTCTGCAGGATTGTTCTGCGAAATTTGATTCTGAACATCAAATAGGCAGCACAAAAATACACTTTTTTGAATTTTACTGAGCGAAGAGATTCCACAGCCCATTTCTCTCTTTCCCGCCAACTCAGCACCTTTCTCTCTCTCTCAAATAAATGATATTTGGAGGAAGTTCACAATCAAAGTTGCTAAGTTCCAGCGGCGCTCTTGCACCTGGCTGTGCCCGTGACAGTAAGCTTCAGAGCATAGCCACACTTACATCCCGTCATAATGCCTGCAAGTGGAGGGAAATGGCTGAATACTCTGCCAGTCGAGACAGCTCAGTCCACGGGAATGGGATAAATAGCACCGTCCCGCATGGGGACATTCTGCAGATCAGACACAGTACACAGTACACTTACGGGCGGCACGGTTGCACAGTGGTTAGCACTGCTGCCTCGCAGCGCCAGAGACCCGGGTTCAATTCGCAACTCAGGCGACTGACTGTGTGGAGTTTGCACGTTCTCCCCGTGTCTACGTGGGTTTCCTCCGGGTGCTCCGGTTTCCTCCCACAGTCCAAAGATGTGCAGGTTAGGTGAATTGTCCATACTAAAATTGCCCGTAGTGTTAGGTAAGGGGTAAATGTAGGGGTATGGGTGGGTTTCGCTTCGGCGGGTTGGTGTGGACTTGTTGGGCCGAAGGGCCTGTTTCCACACTGTAATCTAATCTAATCTAAAAAAAAAACTTTATAATTCAGATCATACCAGAGTGAGAGCGCTCGATAAGGCCAATTGGTCATCCGTAAGTGCACCAACTCGAGAGTTCCAAAAGATTGTTGAAAGTGGAAAGTGGATTTGTTCGCGTTTCAAGTGTATCCGTGAAGCAGGAAGCAGAAGAAGATACACAGTGAAGCGATTGAGATCTGACGACAGGAGCAGCAAATAAGTTGTCAGCGCAGAGGGAGAGCTTTGAACTATTGAATTCTGGTTGATGGGACGATCATGCTTTCACTCGGCCACGCTGCTACAGAAGTTAATATGTCAGTGTCTCTCAACATTGTGATGTCACAGGCAAAGGTCGCCGTTATTCTGCAGGAAATTCCTTTTTCCAATGTGCGGGCAGTCCATATGTAAAGTAGCTTATATATCGAATCCTTTCACATAAATAATTCCACTGCACCTCAGTGTGTTGTATTGTTCCTTTCCACTTTCCCTGTCGTTGTGCCTGCACTGAAGTTGATTTTCTCCTTCTGCGTGTCTTTTACAGTCTGGGT
>NW_025195189.1:0-945 GCF_004010195.1 Chiloscyllium plagiosum | reverse complement strand
AACAGTGACAGAATATGATGCGTTTATGCGGAGTTTGGTGGGGTGGAAAGTCAGCACCAGGAGGTTCTGTCCTTGTTGCGTTGAGAGGCGTGGCTTCCAGGGTGGTGGTGTGTGAAATGGTGGTGATGAACTCGAGGGCGCTGTCAACCACGTGGGAAGGCAATTTGTGATCGTTGAAGAAGGAGACCAACTGGCTCTTTCTGTAATTGGTCATCCTGGGAACAGATGTGCTGGAGGTGGAGGAATTGGGAATAAGGAATGGTGTTCTTACACGAGATAGGGTTGGAGACGATGTAGTCTAGATACGTGTGGGAGTCGGTGGGCTTGTAGTATATCTCTGTAATTGGTCAGTAGCCAGATTCGGTGATGGAGAGGTCCGGGAAGGTGAGGGAAGTTGCCAAGATGGTCCGGATAAATTTGAGGTCGTAGTGGAACGTGTTGGTGAAGTTGGTGAGCTATTCAACCTCCTCGTTGGAGCACAAAGTGGCGCCAAACATTCATCAATGTAGCGGAGGAACAGATGGAGGATGGTGCATGTTTAATTGCGAAAGATGGACAGTTCCGCGTATCTGGCAAACAGACAGGCACAGCTAGGTCCTCTGCGGGTGCCCATGGCTAACAGTTTCGATGGAGGATGTGGGAGAATTGGAAAGAGAAGTTATTAATTGTGAGGACCAGGTCAGCCAGGTGGATGAGGATGTCGGCGGAAGGGTACTGGTTGGGATGGTGTGAGATTATGAAATGGAAGGCTTGCAGACTTCTGTCATGGCAGATGGATTTGTACAGTGACTGGATGTCCATGGTGAAGATGACGCGTTGAGTGCCAGGGAAACGAAATTCTTGGAGGAGGTGAAGTACACAGGGGTGTCACGAATGTAAGTGGGCATTTCCTGAACTGGGGAGAGAGGATTGTGTCAAGGAAGGAAGAGTTATTCGGATGGGACA
>NW_025195188.1:1773-4341 GCF_004010195.1 Chiloscyllium plagiosum | reverse complement strand
TAAACATTGAGTCAAATAGACCAGACAGGCTTCATCCCAGAATTTTGAAGAAAGAGGAAGACAATAAGAGAATGTGGATGCGCTGGGAGTCATCTTTCAAGTTTTGTGATCTCTGCAAAGTCTCCTGTGGAGTGGAATTCACGTTGGAACCCCACTGTTTTGCTTGTTCAGGAGGCGTTTTATCAGGTCCCACACAACATCACGAAATATAATTTGATTGTTGAAAACGTACTAGCATTCATTAAGGATTGTTTAAGGATGGAGGGAGCCTTCAAGAGACGTTTGACAGGCTCACGAATGGATCAGGACATGGCAGTTTATCCATAGTACACGATAGCTCCACAAAGAACTTCAATAATCTGTTTAAATCTAACAACCCTTTCGTAAAGTATCTTGAATTTGCATCATACCCTTGATTTTCTATCTCTAATTGCCTTGCTCAACAACTTTCATTAAAGAATATTGAGATGCTTTCCTGTGACAGATGTTCAGCTAACTGCCTGGCATTTCCTTCTTGACTTCCTTCTGTTCTGACTAAATAAAACTCTATGATCTACATTGGATCCCAGGATGCCCCTCCACTGATTTTGTAATTCTCAGATTTTCTGTCAAATCCATCCATGGTCTTACACCCCATTAATCCACCACTGCTTCCAGCCCAACATTCCTCTGTGCTCTTCCCACTCCTCTACTTCTGCTCTCTGAATTCGAACGTTCCTTACTCCCTCACTGCCAGATATGGATTTTACACTGAATGAAAGTGTCTGAAGCAGGATTGTAGTTCACTAAACACTACAGGCTACTGCTCTTGGCGTTAACATGTCGTTCTACCACATCACCATGTCATGTAAAAAAAAAACAATTTATTCTCATGCCTATGATGTAGATTCCTGCAAAACACTCGACTACTTTCTGTGTGCTGGCGAGTACAGTATCTTTCTCTATCCCCTGTTTCATTTTGACTGTGACAAGGCACATTTTACTGCTGAAAATATGTTACTGGAAAAGCGTAGCAGTTCAGGCAGCATCCACAGAGCAGGAGAATCGACGTTTCGGGCATGAGACCTTCTTCAGGAATGGCTCATGCCCGAAAAGTCGATTCTCCTGCTCCTTGGATGCTTCCTGACCAGCTGCGCTTTTCCAGCAACACATTTTCAGCTCTGATCTCCATCATCTGCAGTCCTCAAATTCTCTACATTTAACTGCTCCCTCATTCAATTATAACTGTCCTTTATTTGAAGTCTTTATTTCTAGTTTTGTGTGTGGTGGGCCAGTGACAGCCTGATGTGGAATTTCAGATTGTTATGAAGTTGAAAGTGTATACTGTACCTTTAAGAGAGGTAGAATGTTGTTCTGCACTGAGAACATATGAGAGCGGTGTCAGAGTTTACTGGAATATTGAAAATATATATGTGGCTGTGTAATAGATAACTGAAATGGTTGCTATTTTGACGACAATTCAAATTTAACCAACGAGTTTCAATTACGTCTCTGTAAACTAAAAGCCAATCGATTTAGAATTGATTATTCTACCAACATCGAACCAATGAGATAATCCGGTTTTGGGGGTATAAGAAAGGCAGGCATTTTGAACGTCAAAGTTACTGTCATCCAGGGAGAACTATAGGAGAAAAAGACAAGCAAAAAACAAAAAGACAGATTGTGAAATGAAGTGGAATGACGCTGGCATTTTGTGCAGCTAACACCAAATAAATGTTAGCATGAAAGCTGCTGGGTTGCGCTGTTGAATCTTATCATTACCTCGATCACATGTGCCCCACACGCAGACAATTGATAACTCGGCCGAATCTCAGTTCATCTGCTGCTAAAACTCTCACTTTTTCCCCTTTTGATATCAATGGAGGAGACTTTAAATGAAAAGTCTGGCGATTTTGGTCGAATGACAAGTTGTAGTTCTGAGAAAAGATGCTTTAAAATGAACATCAAACGCGACTGTAAAAATTCAGCGAAGGAACAAAAAATGCAGTGACACTGGTGGAAGAGTGCCACAGAGACCAGAAAAACTTAGTGGTATAGTGGAGCTAATGGCAGTTAATCTCTCAATAATGATCAAATAAAAGGGTGGGAATCATGGTTTTTTTTTCACAACTACACTGTCGTGTGTCATTGTAATGCGAAATGATTTTTGAAGTGATTTCAAGAGCACTGTTTTGATCAGTCATGGCAAGACAAACAAGAGCAGCACAATAGGAGGAATGGCGTCGGGAGAGCATCTTGGTAGTAGAGATCACAAACCAGTCAACTTAACGTCAGACTGAAAGCCACCTAGCGCAAGAATTAGACTAGTATGGTTGACAAAGTGTGTGTTTATTTTACAATGGCAAACTGGTTAAAAGATAAACGTCTGTGGCATTAATGGAAACGTAGCAAGTGAGGTGCCATACTGGCTTAGTGGCAGGAAATCAAGACGAATTGTTAACATGTAATCTCTGGTCCATGCCAGTAAAGTCTCCGACATGATGATTGATTTCACAACCACCGGGATTGAAATGGATCGAATGGTTTCCTGTTCCCAATCACGGGATGGGACACGTTTACCCATCAAGA
>NW_025195188.1:304-1320 GCF_004010195.1 Chiloscyllium plagiosum | reverse complement strand
CAGGGGGCATTGTGGCAGCAGGCTGGAAGTTCCAACCTCACCTGGGGCAGATTGTATTGATAAGGAGCACGGAGCAATGAGACATCAAGTTGGAAGAAAGGATACTCAGTTCTTTTAATCTGAATTAAAGTAGTATTTAGCAGCACCCATGTTTGTAGATTGAGTGAATATCTGTCCCAGGGAAATCGCGCAAAAATAAGGAAAAATGTGGCAAAGATTCAGCTCGTGGAGAAGAATCTGTGCAGAAAGAAACGCAGGTAATATTTTCTTTTTATGCCTTTTATCATAAGACTGACTGCGTAATTGGTTAAATTGCACGAAGCGACTTTCAGCTCGTGTCATGTTATTAAATTTCCTGAAAACTCACGCAAGTCATTAAAGCAAACTAAACTTCCAAAAATTAACGGTATATTACTAGATCAAAGGGAGATGACAGAGGGTGGTGCTGGACGATTGTTTTTCAGACTAGAATCCCGTGACTAGTGGAGTGCTACAAGGATCGGTGCTGGGTACTCTACCTTTTGTCATTTAATTCGAGGTGTAGTGGACAGCGAAGAGAGTTACACAGATTAGAACAGGATCTTGACCAGTTCTACTAATTGGCTGAGAAGTGGCAGATGGAGTTTAATTCAGATAAATGTGAGGTGCTGCATTTTGGGAAAGCAAATCATAACAGGACTTCCACACTTAATGGTAATGTCCGAGGGAGTGTTGCTGAACAAAGAGACCTTGGAGAGCAGGTTCGTAGAATTCTGATATTTGAAATTTAACTTAAAAGTGGAGTCGCAGGTAGATAGGATAGTGAAGAATGCGTTTGGTATGCTTTCCTTTATTGTTCAGAGTATTGAGTACATAAGCTGGGAGGTCATGTTGCGGCTGTACAAGACGTTGGTTAGGCCACTGTTGGAATATTGCGTGCATATCTGGTCTCCTTCGTATGGGAAAGAAGGTACGAAATTTGAAAGGGTTCAGAAAAAAAAATGAGGATTTTGCCAGGGTTGGAGGATTTGTGATAT
>NW_025195188.1:0-252 GCF_004010195.1 Chiloscyllium plagiosum | reverse complement strand
GTCAAAGATATGGTAAATAGAAAAAGTCTTATCCCTGCGGTCTGTGAGTCCAAAATTAGAGGGCACAGTTTGAGGGTGAAAGGGGAAAGATATACATGAGACCGACTGGGCAACGTTTTCACACAGAGAGTGATAAGTGTATGGAATGTCCTGCCAGAGGAAGTGGTGGAGGCTGGTACAATTGCAACATTTAAAAGGCATTTGGATGGATATACGAACAGAAAGGGTTTCGAGGGATATGGACGGGGTGAT
>NW_025195187.1:0-4340 GCF_004010195.1 Chiloscyllium plagiosum | reverse complement strand
ACAAACGGAGAATGTGCAAACTCTACACAGACAGGAATTGAACCCGGGTCCCTGGCGCTGTGAGGCAGCAGTGCTAACCACTAAGCCATCATGCCGCCCCATGGCATGTCTTGAACCCATGCCTCCTAGCTCCGAGGTATGAACACTAACACTGTGCCACAGGATGCCTTCACGCATGCAGTTAATAATTTGCAGTTGATCTGGATCAATTGTGCAATTATGGAAATGTAATGTAATACATATAAAAGTGCAAAGCTTGTGTTAGCAGGAGCAATAAACAATATAGACACATGATGAAGAGAATGGAATGAGACAGGGAAACTTGGTCACTTGGGATTAATAGCAGTTCAGCAATTTCACTGGTAATAGAATGTGGAAACAGACAATAACGCGAAGACTCATACCAGGCAGCGTTTTGGGTGTCGATGATCAGGTGGTTACTGTGGCTTGGAACACAGTGGGCAGCCCTCACCCGTGTGCACTTCTCACTTCCAGACTTTGAAAGGGAATTATGTGCACTGCAGAGAATAGCCCAGTGCCCCAAAAGAGTACAATGAGAAGGGAAGAGAAGAGAAACTAAAATCAAACAAAGAACTGCAGATACTGGATATCTGAAACAAAAACCAGATATTGCTGGAGAAACTCAACAGATCTTGCAGCATCTGTGGACAGAGAAACAGAGTTAATATTTCGGGTCCAGTGACCTTCTTAAGAACAGATAGCATCTGATCACAACTGATAGGGAGAAGTGGTATTCATCTACCTCACTCCCTCCCCCCGCACCTGTTACAAGATGGGCAGCACGGTGGCACAGTGGTTAGCACTGCTGCCTCACAGCGCCAGAGACCTGGGTTCAATTCCTGCCTCAGGCAATTGTCTGTGTGGAGTTTGCACATTCTCCCCGTGTCTGCGTGGGTTTCCTCTGGATGCTCCGGTTTTCTCCCACAATCCAAAAATGTGCAGGTTAGGTGAACTGGCCATGCTAAATTGCCCATAGTGTTAGATGTAGGGGAATGGGTCTGGGTGGGTTGCTCTTCGGAGGGTCAGTGTGGATTTGTTGGGCCGAAGAGCCTGTTTCTACACTGTAAGTATTCTAATGATATAAACCACCTTTTCTGAGATGCTAGCGGTCCTGAAGAAGGTTACCAGATTCAACTCTGTTTTTCTCTCCACAGATGCTGTCAGACCTGCTGAGTTTCTCCATCGATTTCTGTTTTAGTTTGAGAGAAACAAATGTTTGGCAAAATGGTAAAGATCAAAAAGTGGTTTGCAAAGTATGAAATTCTGTCATTGTGATATCTGCATGTTAACCGGGTGGAAAGCAGTGCAGTGAGGTCTGGCAATTGATGCAATGCTGTTTCACAGGGATCCCCAGTACCAAGGTGCAGCAATGTCCTTAAACTGCCCCACCAGCCAATCAGATTGAAGAATTCTCACAGACAAACATGCAGGATATGAAAAGTGCTCACAAGCAAATCTTTAAAAAAAATTACAGAGCGTGAATTAAAAATATGGATGTGCACGTGGGGTTAATGTAGAAGTTGGAATAGAGTAAGCGGTTATCAAAAATAAAAGTATTTTTAAAGATTTCTTTGGAACTATAGAATAGTTGTAGTTGGAAGGAGTTATTCAGCCCATCATGGGCTGGTTGGCTCTCTGGCAGCAAGTCAATAAGTCACCACTCCTCGACCTTTTCACTGTAACCCTGTCTTTATAAGACCATCGGAGCAAAAATTAGGCCATTCAGCCCATCGAGTCTATTCCACCATTCGAAGAAAGGCTGATAGGATTTTCAACCCCATTTTCCTGCTTTCTCCCGGTAATCTTTGATTCCCCTTGGCAATCAAGAACTTAACTATCTCTGTGGTATGTATACTGAATGACCTGGCCTCCACAGTCATCTATATTTCTTTCCAACTGTTTGTACAATTCTTCTTTTGAGAGAGTAGGGTGAAGGAACCTTGGATGACAAGAGATTTCGAACATCTAGTCAAGAGGAAGAAGGAAGCAAGGATCAGACAAGGCTCTAGAGGGTTACAAGGTAGCCAGGAAGGAACTGAAGAATGGACGTAGGAGAGCTAGAAGAGGGCATGAAAAAGCCTTTGTGGGTAGGATTAAGGAAAAACCCCAAGGCATTCTACACTTATGTGAGGAACAAGAGGATGGCCAGAGTGGATAGTACAGGGAATTTGTGCCTGGAGTCAGAAGAGGTAGGAGAGGTCCTTAATGAATACTTTGCTTCAGTATTTACTAGTGAGTGGGACCTTGTCGTTTGTGAGAACAGCTGAAACAGGCTGATATGCTCAAACAGGTTGATGATAAGAAGGAAGATGGGCTAGAAATTTTGAAAAATGTAAGGATAGATAAGTCTCCTGGACCAGACGGAATACACCCAAGTTACTACAGGAAGTGAGGGAAGAGATTGCTGCAGCTTTGCGATGATCTTTATGTCCTCACTGTCCATTGGAGTAGTACCAGATAATTGTAAGGTGGCAAATGTACTTGTTCAAGAAAGGGAATAGGGATAGCCATGGGAATTACAGACTAGTCAGTCTTACATCGGTGGTGGGCAAATCATTAGAGAAGATTCTAAGAGAGGATTTATGATTATTTGGAAAACCATAGTTTGATTGGAGATAGTCATCATGCTTTGTGAGGGGCAGATCATGCCTCACAAACCTTACTGAATTCTTTGAGGATGTGACAAAACACATTGATGAATGAAGAGCAGTAGATGCGGTGTATGTGGATTCTAGCAAGACATTTGATAAGGTTCCTCATGGTAGGCTCATTCAAAAAGTAAGGAGGCATTGGATACAAGGAAATCTAGCCTTCCTTGGTTGGCTGATGGTAGTAGATGGAAAGTTTTCAGCCTGGAGCTCAGTGACGTGAGGTTATGCTGCAGCTCTATAAAGCCCTGGTTAGACTACACTTGGAATATTGTGTTCAATTCTGGTCACCTCATTATAGGAAGGATATGGAAGCTTTAGAGAGGGTGCACAGGAAATTTACCAGGATACTGCCTGGACTGAAGGGCAATGTCTTATGAAGAAAGGTTGAGGGAGCTAAGGCGTTTCTCACTGAGGCAAAGAAGGATGAGAGGTGACTTGATAGAAATGTACAAGATGTTGACAGGCATAGATAGAGTGGATAACCAGAGACTTTTTCTCATGGCAGAAATGGCTACCACTAGGGAGCATAATTTTCAGGTGATTGGTGGAAGGTTTAGGGGCGATGTCAGAGGTAGGTTCTTTACACAGAGAGTGGTGAATGCGTGGAATGCACTGCCAGCAGTGGTAGTAAAGTTAGATATATTAGGGACATTTATGAGGCTCTTGAATAGGCACATGGTTGATAGTAAAGGTTAATTAGATGTTAGAGTAGGACTAACATCGAGAGCTGAAGGGCCTGTACTGTGCTGTGGAAAAAAAAAACAAAACAAAAGTAATATCTGTGGCAATTTATACTAATAGAGACTTTTAACAGCAGGCAAAAAACATAAAGTTAGACTTTCAGGGCCAAATAGCATTTTCAGCACTTGTTAATAATCAGGTGACTTTTGAAAATGCTGTCATATCTCATTGGATAAGATTTAATGTTTCTCACACCTGTGAGCAGAATGGACAAAGTTCTCACTGATTAAATGATTTCACTGATAGTTTCTTCAGGGACCGAACAGTCCACAGTACAGTATGTTTTGGAGCACTAAAGATTGCAACTTCAGCATTTCTCTGTTTGCCTACATTTGTGTTAAATCCTGAAGCTCCTGTCAGATTCACAGAGGTAGTAAAAGGAATGCTTACATTTCTATATCACTTTTTATGACCATCAGATATCCTGAAAGACTTTACAGACAATGAAGGTGTTGTAAAGTGTGAAATGCAGTTAACAAATTGCATACAGCAAACACCCGCAAACACTATGTGATCATGATCAGATAATCTAATTTTGTGAATTCAGTTGAGGGATACATATTGGCTGGAGCAGCAAGGAGAACTTCTCTATTCTTATTGAAAATAAGATTATGGGATCTTTTGTATGGCTAGTCTAGTTTCTGGTCCATGGTAACCCCAGGATGTTTGGGCGGCATGGTGGCTCAGTGGTTAGCACTGCTGCCTTACAGTGTCAGGGACCTGGGTTCAATTCCAGCCTTGGGTGACTGTTTATGTGGAGTTTGCACATTCGCCCCACGTCTGCATGGATTTCCTCCTACAGTCCAGAGATGTGCAGGTCAGGTGAATTGGCCGTGCTAAATTGCCCATAGTGTTAGGTGCATTAGTCAGAATGAAATGGGTTTGCGTGGGTTACTCTTCGAAGGGTCAGTGTGGACTTGTTGGGTC
>NW_025195186.1:0-4339 GCF_004010195.1 Chiloscyllium plagiosum | reverse complement strand
CCGCTGCATACCAGGAATGGCTGACAGCATCTTACCTGTGTGTTCGATTAGGTGTACCACCAGGGCCAATAAATGCAGGTGGGCTTTCAGTTAAATGATGAAGGGGTGGGTAAGAACCTGTAAGAACAGTGATTGTATGGCACGAATGCGGGCCCATGCGGCCCTCTCTTCTGGCGTGGCGGTTTGCTGTACTGTTGGGACTGCATCGAGAGAGTCAGAGGACTCTGGAATTTTCACCACCGTGGGGGTCTGCAGGATATAAGTGGCAAGGAGTAGTGCCGATTCCCGGGTGGCTGCATCAGCTGAGGCATTTGCTTGGTTGACGGGATCGGTGGCAGAGTTATTGGCGTCACATTTTATAATGCGACAGCGGCGGGTAGCAGGCCTGCTTGTTGGATGTTGGCAACGAGTGCAGCATGTTGGAGTGATCTCCCTGCAAAGCTGATAAACATCCTCTGTTTCCATATTGTGCCAAAGTCCTGAACGACTCCAAAGTCACATCTGGAGTGTGTGTAGATATTGGCTGTCCTGCCTTGTGCCAGGAGGCAGGCTCTGGTGAGAGCAAAGAACTCTGCCGGCTGTGTGGACAACCCATCTGGTAATGCAGCTGATTCGAGAGTGGTGATGGGGGTGCAAATGGCTTGGCCTTCTAATGTGTATTTGTCTGATGGCCGGAAAGAGCCGCTGGTGAAACGAATCTGGACCGGGTTTTCTCAGACCGGTCAGGACACTTGCTGAACCAGGCGAAAGTGAGGACTGCAGATGCTGGAGATTAGAGTCAAGATGAGAAAGGTGCTGACAAACACAGCAGTTAAGACAGCTTCCGAGAAGCAGGAAAATTAACGTTTCTGGCAGGATCCCTTTGTCAGGAATGCTGAACCAGGTCCAAGAAGTTGTGGTTGTCTGCAGAATCAGGTGTGTGGAATTAGGGTGGCGGGGTTCAAAGCTAGAGCGCAGTGTAGAGAAAAGTATGCCTACATCATAAAGCGACCTCATGACCAGTTCTCTGAGTTGTAGTAAAATGTTGGATTGCTGCTGAATTATGCAGCAGGGCGAGTGCCAGTGGGTCCAAAACAGTACAGGGGTCTACTAGTACAATGGAGTTGGCCTTATCCGCTGTTATTGTGGCTGCTTCCACCGTGCACAAACATGCCGGCATTCTGCTCATAACAGATGGTAACTAAGCATTATAAAACGCAACTGGGCGACGGAGATCCCCATGAAGCTGTGTTAAAATGCCAGATGCGAAACCTTCTGACTTGGTTGCATAAAGATAGAAGCCCTGTGAGTAATCTGGGACTCCCAGAGCAGGAGTGAAGATCAGTTGTTGCTTCAGTTCAGTGAATGCCCGTTGCATTTGGGTTGTCCACTTCACCCTGGTTGGCTGTTTCGGGGAAGCTGCCTCCCACAGACAGGAATCCAGGGCCTGCAGTAGTTTACCAGCCCCAGAAACACTTGCCATTGCCTGTTTCTGACAGGTAGGGGAATCTGGGCGATGACAGCCAATTGCTCCGTGGACAGTGCTCTGAGGCCATAGGAAAGATTGCACACCAGATATTAGACATTTTGCTGAGACAACTGCATTTTCTTGATAAACACCCTATGCCCACCCTGTGCCGGACTGCAGAGCAAGGCCACCGTATACTACTTGCATGCAGTAGCGGAGGTGGAAGCCAATAGCAAGCCATCCGCATATTGGAGGAAGTTGCTGTGGCATGGTAGGTGAAGGGTGGACAGGGTGAGGAATAACGCAGCAGCATAAACTGTGGGACTCTCCGAAAACCCTTAGGAAAAACCGGTCTATGTATTTTGGCAGCCGCGATATGTAAAAACATAAAGGTTCAGGGGCAACTTAAAGGAGAATGAGGCTGAGCAAAGGTCGATTACAAGAATATCAACTGGAGGAGGTGGGGCTACTGGTCAGGATAGCACTTGTGTCCGGGACTCCTGGGAAGCAGCGAACAACAATGGCATTGACAGCCCTAAGATCTTGCACAAAACACCAGTTTCGTGATCTTCCAAGCTTTGGGATAGGTAAGAAGGGAGTGTTGCATGGACTGGTTGTGGGCAGGAGGATTCCTTGTAGAAAAGGTGATTCCATAACTAGTTTGATTCCCAACACTGCTGCCGGTGAATCGGGTATTGTTGTATTGATGGCAGGATTGTTCCCTGTCTGAGAGTAACTGTATGTGTTTGGGAGGACAACAGCTGGCCTGCATATTTCTATTGCTGTGCCCACAGTGATTATGTGAGATCACCTGATAAGAATTGGCTCTCGGAGGAAGAGGCAGCGTCAGTGCCTTGTTTTGTAAAAGTAGTTTGTAGGAATGCGGGATCACAGTGCACACGCAACTCACCATTCCCAATCAGTGCAAGCTCTACGAAGGGGTCTGTGTCTTGCCCAAACGGTGTGAAATGTATTGTTGGTTGGGCGACACGCCTATCATGGTTGTGAGATCTTTGGGGTGCTGTGTATACTTAATTATAAAGGGTCTTTGCAGGCCAGTGCAGCCTGCTCTGCGCTGAGTTGCACGTCTGCTGCAACACCCTGTGGTCTGACAAAGTATCTGCCATTCATGGTTAGTGGGGAGTTGAGCTCCAGATGTGAGTCCATGAGTGGAGGATATGTTGATGCTGGAACCGGGGGGTGGAAGCTGGACAGTGAAATTGACAGACAAAACGGCTTGGCAACAGCACCCACCAGAGAATGGGTGGAGGATGAAGGGGTAGTTGATATGCAGGAGCAGAGAGGGTCAGGAAAGACGAGGGTAGTTTCTGGCGGGCACAACCAGGCGCTTGAGCCATATACTAATCTCACAACTAACAGCAGGGGAATTCCAGTCTGCTCTTGCAAGCATCCTGGAGCCTTAGTGCACCGCCACTTCCCAGAAAGTGCTGAAATGAGAGAAAGAAAGAATACAAAAAGAATGGGCCATGAAAAGTGAATTTCACCAACCACATTCTCGATTAGATTACCTTTCCCTTCTGCCGTCTCCAGAACAGAAATGAAAGAAATGGTAGAAATTTAAGAACATATGACATCGAAATTCATTGGAAGCATTTTCCCATTGGCCAAAACAGAAAGTAATGGCTAGTAGAGTCACTATAGAACTTTGTTTCACAACAGCGATGGAATAACGGTCTCTCTTCGGTTCCATTGAAAATTCAACTTGTCTGGAACAAAACAGCAGCAGCAGAGATGCTTGAGCCTACGATTTATCGTGTGGGCGGCGAGCACGATCATGACAATATGGACACTGATCCCTTTGAGAGAGTCTGCACTGTCCCACACCGCAGTTAATTCTCCAAGTAGCAAACCCGCCAGTTCTGGGTTTTTTTGTTTGCTTTGAACACGGCACTTGAACACGCTGCAGCTTTGTTGTTGGCCCACAGAAATGGCAGTGGTGGGATTGGAAGCGACGCCCATTTAGAGACTGGAACCTGGTTCCAGCGCCTTAGACCGCTCGGCCACGGTAACACCCAAAAGCGTGTCATCTATTTTCATACATTTTCAATTGTGCTCCTGCAAAACAATGGAAGTAAATTCACAGGGAAGGCATTCCGTGATCCCTGTCCTGCTTGCATCACAGCTGGGATATGCCCGACTGCAAGATCAATTTCGCAACAGATAAAGGTAGCCCATCAATCCACACAAAAATCAATGGAAAGTTGAATCTATCTTCTGAGACTCTTTTCAGCTACAAATGTATATGCGAGTGTGAGAATGTATGTTCCGTCATGATTTGATAAAATAACCATGACATTACTGGAATGTTGATTCTTGCTTTAGTAAATGATTTCGCCCATTGGTCGAAACAGATCAACTTTCACGTTTACACGGAACATGAAACACAGGGAAAATGCACAAAGCTGAGCAGGCCGTGTTCCACATCATACCATGCAGCATAGTTTCAGTCACTGTGTCTGGTTTGCAGAATTAGCGTCACAAAGAATGTTCTCTACCTGAAAAGCCGCGGTAGCAGTAAAATCCGAGAAGACAGATCACAATGTCAGCATGCTCATACCTCAGTGCCAGTACGAGTTGGCACTTTCCTTGCCTGTTACATTAACCGTGCAACTTGCTGCAGAGATGTCTCCACCGGGACATGAGCGATATGGCTGCCAACTGAGTTGGAAACCTGTGTGGGAATCGATGGGAAGCGACTCAGTAAATTTCACAAAATTCCATGGTTCTTATTAGTGATGCAGTCTCTGTTCACGTCAATACAAAAGGCAGTTTCCGAACATATTTACAGAAGGCAAAAGGAGATTACCCCCACCCCCCACACCACAAGATGTCAAAGAAGTGCGAACTGCACTTGAGTGCTTTTTGTTCTCG
>NW_025195185.1:3321-4339 GCF_004010195.1 Chiloscyllium plagiosum | reverse complement strand
TATTTGGAGCTTGGAATGTAAGACAGACCTTGCTGGAATGTGACATTGTCTCTCCGCATTCACTGGAAACAGGCGCTGGAGTTTGCATTTTAACCTCCTTCAAAGAGCTGTCTCTATTTCCTACTTCTGCAAGGATCTCTGAATGGAAATGACTTTTGACACATTCCCCCCTCCCCCTTGCTGAAAGCATTCCTGATCCAAATGAGTCAGGCATGCATCTTAGACTTGTCCACAGCCACAATTTAACATTAGCACAGCACTGGTATTGAAACAACCACTGAATGAAGGAGCGTCGCTCCGAAAGCTAGTGTTTCCAAATAAACCCGTTGGACTATAACCTGGTGTTGTGTGATTTTTAACTTTGTCCACCCCACTCCAACATTGGTGTCTCCAAATCATATTGACTTTATAAATAGGGAAAAGCAAGAGAAACTGTCAACATCAACACAGTTTGAAAATCCTGGCCATTGGTCCCACACTAACATCCAGGATTCTCTCGCCTTCAACCCCTGAAGCTCAGGTTCTGTTTCGGAATTTTCCTGCTCTCAATGTGACTCCCAGTAACAAAACTCTGTCTAACTTGTATTTCAATGTTTCCATTGTGTGTGTGTGTGTGCGAGTCTGTGTGTGTGTATCTGTGTGTCTGTGTATGTGTGTGCCTGTGTGTGTTCATAAGGGTGGTATGGACAAGCCAGGGAACTATAGACCGTTGAGCCTGACCTCGGTGGTGGGCAAGTTGTTGGAGGGAATCCTGAGGGACAGGATGTACATGTATTTGGAAAGGCAAGGACTGATTCGGGATAGTCAACATGGCTTTGTGCGTGGGAAATCATGTCTCACAAAACTTGATTGAGTTTATACACTTAATGGTAAGGTCCTAGGGAATGTTGCTGAACAAAGAGACCTTGGAGTGCAGGTTCATAGCTCCTTGAAAGTGGAGTCGCAGGTAGATAGGATAGTGAAGAAGGCATTTGGTATGCTTTCCTTTATTGGTCAGAGTATTGAGTACAGGAGTTGG
>NW_025195185.1:0-3157 GCF_004010195.1 Chiloscyllium plagiosum | reverse complement strand
AGGTCCTAGGGAGTGTTGCTGAACAAAGAGACCTTGGAGTGCAGGTTCATAGCTCCTTGAAAGTGGAGTCGCAGGTAGATAGGATAGTAAAGAAGGCATTTGGTATGCTTTCCTTTATTGGTCAGAGTATTGAGTACAGGAGTTGGGAGGTCATGTTGTGACTGTACAGGACATTGGTTAGGCCACTGTTGGAATATTACATGCAATTCTGATCTCCTTCCTATCGGAAAGATGTTGTGAAACTTGAAAGGATTAAGAAAAGATTTACAAGGATGTTGCTAGGGTTGGAGAATCTGAGCTACAGGGAGAGGCTGAACAGGCTGGGGCTGTTTTCCCTGGAGGGTTGGAGGCTGAGGGTTGACCTTATAGTAGTTTAGAAAATTATGAGGGACATGGATAGGATAAATAGACAAAGTCTGGTGTCAGGGAGTCCAGAACTAGAGGGCATAGGTTTAGGGTGAGAGGGAAAAGATATAAAAGAGACCGAAGGGGCAACTTCTTCACGCAGAGGGTGGTACGTGTATGGAATGAGCTGCCAGAGGATGTGGTGGAAGCTGGTACAATTGTAACATTTAAGAGGCATTTGGATGGGTATATGAATAGGTAGGGTTTGGAGGGATATGGGACGGGAGCTGGCAGGGGGGACTAGATTGACTTGGGATATCTGGTCGGCATGGACGGGTTGGACCGAATGGTCTGTTTCCATGCTGTACATCTCTATGACTCCATGTGTGTGCATCTGTCTGTCTATGTCTGTGTATGTGTGTGTGTGTGTGTGTCCATGTGTATGTATCTGTGTGTCTGTGTCTGTGTATGTGTGTATGTGTGTCTGTGTGTACATGTGTGTGTATATCTGTGTGTCTGTGTCTGTATGTGTCTGTGTGTCTGTGTGTGTACATGTGTGTGTATCTGTGCGTCTGTGTAAATGTGTGTCTATGTGTATACATGTGTGTGTATCTGTGTGTCTGTGTCTGAGTGTGTGCGTGTGATTCTGACTGTGAGTGACCATATCTGTGTGAGTGAGAGATGATTCCATGATGGAACTCCTAACACTCTCATACACACACACACACACACACAGACACACACACACACACGGACACACACACACGGACACACACGCAGACACAGACACACAGACAGACACACACACACACAGACAAACACACAAAGAGACACACACGCAGAAACAGACACAGACACACACAGAAACACACACAGAGAAACAGACACACACAGAAACACACACACACACACATCTTCAAAGAGTTGCCTCCATTTCCTATCTCTGTAAGGGAGTTCACATTTTGATGATGCATTAATGCAGGACAGTAAACAGCTTCTGAGACATTCCCCATTGTGTCAGTAATTCAATCTAAAACTTGGAGGTATGTAACAGAACAGAAATGAACCAGCAGCTTTCTGTGTTCCTGCTCCCAATATAATATTTGACCGTTTAGATTCTCTTGTCTTCAGTCTAACATCCAACAAGGATCACTTCACATCTCACATTCTTTCCGTACTCCTGGAATTTCACCAAACTCCCCTTATTTAAACCATCCCATCGAAAACATCCAGGGCACGCAGAGGTGGGGTTAGACACAGAGTAAAGCTCCCTCTGCACTGCAGAATTTCAGGGACAGCACCTGGTTGAATACAGAGTAAAGATTTTACAACATTGTTCCCCTATTCAACACACTCAGGACAGGGAGAGCGCAAGGTTAGATACAGAGTAAATCTCCCTCTGCACTGTTCCTATTAAACACTCCCAGGACAGGGACAGCGTGGGGTTAGATACAGAGTAAATCTCCATCTGCACTGTTCCTATTAAACACTCCCAGGACACGGACAGCGTGGGGTTAGATACAGAGTAAATCTCCCACTGCACTGTTCCTATTCAACACTCCCAGGACAGGGACAGCGTGGGGTTAGATACAGAGTAAATCTCCATCTGTACTGTTCCTATTAAACACTCCCAGGACAGGGACAGCGTGGGGTTAGATACAGAGTAAATCTCCCTCTGCACTGTTCCTATTAAACACTCCCAGGACAGGGACAGCGTGGGGTTAGATACAGAGTAAATCTCCCTCTGCACTGTTCCTATTAAACACTCCCAGGACAGGGACAGCGCGGGGTTAGATACAGAGTAAATCTCCCACTGCACTGTTCCTATTAAACCCTCCCAGGACAGGGACAGCACGGGGTTAGATATTGAGTAATCTCCCTCTGCACTGTTCCTATTAAACACTCCCAGGACAGGGACAGCGCGGGTTTAGATACAGAGTCAATCTCCTTCTGCACTGTCCCTATTAAACACTCCCAGGACAGGGACAGCACGGGGTTAGATACAGAGTAAATCTCCCACTGCACTGTTCCTATTAAACACTCCCAGGACAGGGACAGCACGGGGTTAGATATTGAGTAATCTCCCTCTGCACTGTTCCTATTAAACACTCTGAGGACAGGGACAGCACGGGGTGAGATACAGAGTAAATCTCCTTCTGCACTGTTCCTATTAAACACTCCCAGGACAGGGACAGCATGGGGTTAGATACAGAGTAAATCTCCATCTGCACTGTTCCTATTAAACACTCCCAGGTCAGGGACCACACGCGGTTGGATACAGAGTAAATCTCCTTCTGCACTGTTCATGTTAAACACTCCCATAACAAGGACAGCACAATATAAGATACAGAGTAAATCGCCCACTGCATTCTTCCAATTAAACACTCCCAGGACAGGGACAGTGCAGGGTTAAGGACAGAGTAAATGTCCCTCTGCACTTTTCCTATTAAACAGTCCCAGGACAGAGACAGCACGGGGTTCGGTACAGTAAAATCTCTCTCTGCACTTGTCCTACTAAACACTCCCAGGACAGGGACAGCGTGGGGATAGGTAAAGAGTATATCTCCCTCTGCACTGTTCCGATTAAACACTCCCAGGACAGGTACAGTGTGGGGCTAGTTACATAGTAAATCTCCCTCTGCACTGTTCCTATGAAACACTCCCAGGACAGGGACAGCACGGGGTTAGATACAGAGTAAATCTCCCTCTGCACTGTTCCTATTAAACACTCCAAGGAACGGGACAGCATGGGGTTAGATGCAGAGTAAATCTCCCTCTGCACTGTACCCCATCAAACACTCCCAGGACAGGG
>NW_025195184.1:3032-4339 GCF_004010195.1 Chiloscyllium plagiosum | reverse complement strand
CTTTAAACTGCACTTTACGCAGTACATCTTTTCCATTTGGATTTGGAATTTTACTTTCACTTGAACCCTCTGTCAGTTTAAAGCCCTGTCCATACACCGACTGACATGATTGGCCAGGACACTGGTCCCAGCTCAGTTCCAGTGGGACCCCATCCTAATGGATTTTTTTTTTTTAAATCAGGTAAAGGATGTGGGTGTCTCTGTCTGACCAGCCTTTCTTGCCCAGCCCTAGATGCCCTTCCGTTGAGTAGCTTGCTAGGCCATTTCAGAGGGTAATTAGGAGGCAAACACTTTGCTGTGACTATGTCGTGCAGATCACTTGAGCATGGGCAGATGTCCTTCTCTGAATGACAAGTCTTTGGATTTATTGTACATCAGTATTAGTATTTATAGATTGTTAATTACTATTTTTAACATAATTTATTTCAAATTCCACCATTTGAGATGATATGGTTCAAACCTGCCTCTCCTGAACATTAGCTGAGTTTTGGGATGCGTGCTCGAGGAACAATATCAATAGGCCATTACTTTGGCTGCTCACAGGCTATTTATCCCTGAACACTGATACCAGTGTATCATGAAGCTAAACCTGATTTGCCCTTATGATTGTTTGATCCTGATACCTTCCTGCACTCAGGTGATCTCACTCGGTCTCTCTCCATGTGGTATCCCTCACTGTGTGAGTCTAATTGCTGTCTCTGTCAGCGTCTCTCACTCTTGCAGCGACTCCAGATCTTGAGCCAGCAGAATTCTGCACTCCAGACAGACGCAGCAGCACAGGCCAGGTATGGAGACTGGGATTTTCCAGATCTCCGTGGTACACAGTACTATTCTCCATGTGTAAGCCTCACTGCATCAGTCTAAGCTCCCATTCTGTCTATTTCTCTGTCTCCTGTAGATACTCAAGAAGTTCCTGACTCAATAGACGTCCCAGCTGCTGGGTGTCCCATCCATCACCACATTGTGTCTTTGGCTGACTAACCATCTTCATAGGGCAGGGAGATCTGGAGCTTTCAATAAATCCTGCACTGAGGTAAGATCACTCTCCGTGCACAGAGCAGAGAGCAGCGAGCGGGCTCCAAACATCGGCAAACAGTGCTGGAAGGGGAGCAGTGTACAGACACACCCCAGGCTCAATCACCACGTCTACTGTAGGTTTTGTTGTTCTGAGACAGTATCGGGAGTGTCACAGTTATCAATCCAGGCCTGTAATGTCTTAGTGAGGACCAGGACAACAGAGGGGAAAGCAGGCTTCCCATAAGTGCGTGGGAATACTGCCTGGGATCTTTCTGTTCTGTGTTCCCCCT
>NW_025195184.1:1242-3005 GCF_004010195.1 Chiloscyllium plagiosum | reverse complement strand
AGCATGGAAACGGTTCCTTCCATCCAACTAATCCATGCTGACCACTGTTCATGAACGACTCGCATTTGCATGTGTTTGGTCCTTATCCCTTCAAACCTTCTCTTCTCCATGTGTCTGCCCAAATGTCTTTTCCATGTTGTAATTTTACTTTTCTCTACCCCTTCCCCAGACGCTCATTCCATACATGCACCATTCTCTGTGTGGAAATGTTCTCCTCTGGTCGCTTTTAAGTATTTACTCTCTCACCTCATATTTCTGCCCTCTTGTTTTGGATTCCCCTACCCTGAAGTCGAGACCTTCACTATTCACATTACGTACACCCCTCATGTTTTTATAAATCTTTATAAGGTCCCCCCTCAGGCACCTCCGCCCAAGGGAAACAAGAAGGACAATGAAACAAATATCTCTGCCACCGTCCCCGCTGCCTCTTTGCCACAATGCTGTGGGATACACTTGTTCAGGACCTCGGGCGTTCTCTACCTTTGTGTCCTAAGATATCCAGCACCACCTCTTCTGTAATGGGAACTCTTTTCAAGACATCATTGTTTCTCTCCCTTTGTTTCCTAGTCTTTGTCCACAGTATGTTCTGATATGAAATATTCATTTCAGGTCGTGCCCATCTACTATGGTTCCAGGAATGGATGGCCTTCTTTGAGGAGCTCTGTTGTCCCTCTAGTTGCTTTTTTGTATTTGTATGCTGTTGAATTTCTTTTGATTCTCCTTAACCTTGTCTGACACAGTTATCTCATCGCTCTGTTTTGCTTTCAGCTTCTCCAGCCACTCTGTTTCTGTTAAACCCTCCAGTATCAGTAACATCTTTGGCAGTCTTTGCTCAGTTTGCAGTTTCGGAAAATGCTTCCTGAAGCAGGAGGATCAGAATTCTACACAGTACTGCAACTGGAGACCCAGCAATGTCTTGTACTGCCGCATCATGATGTAGCAACTCAGGTCCTCAATGCACTGACCCATGAGGGCTAGTGTGCCTAATCCGCTTTCCCCGCGCTGTCCCCCTGCGATGCCACTTCCAAGGCACACTTTGGTCTCTCTCCATTAGACAATACTGCACAGAGCTCTGCCAATAACTGTGTTAGTCCTCCCTCGTTTATCTTAACAAAATCCAACACCTGAATTCAACTCCATCTTTCATTTCTTGACTCACTGGCTCAGTTGGTTAAATCACCTTTGATAACTTTATTCACTGCCCACTATAACACGTATTGTACTATCCACAAACATTCAAACAATAATTCATATATTCTGGTTTATGTCAATAATACATTTGTGGATCCTGCACCGATCGTCATGGCACACTACTGGTCAGAGGCCTCCAGTCTGCACAACAACCATCTCCCACCATCCTTTTTCACCGACTATCAAGCCCATTTTGTATTTGTTTGGCTTGCTCTCCCTGATCCCATGTGATCTAACCTTACTAACCAGTGCACCACGCTAAGCCTTGTCAAAGGCCTTGCTGAAGTCAGGATAGACAATGTCTACTGCTCTGCCTTCATCCATCTTCTTGGTCACCTCTTCAACAAACTCTATCAAGTTTGAGAGACACCCCTTTGTACGCACAAAGCTATGCTGACTATCTCTAATCAATCATTGCCTTTCCAAATGCATGTAACTCCTGTCCCGCGGAATCACTTCCAACAACATGGTGGGCGGCATGGTGGCACAGTGGTTAGCACTGCTGCCTCACAGCGCCAGAGACCCGGGTTCAATTCCCGCCTCAGGCGACTGACTGTGTGGAGTTTGCACGT
>NW_025195184.1:0-952 GCF_004010195.1 Chiloscyllium plagiosum | reverse complement strand
CCCCCTTTTGTCTTCACCAGACCCTCAATATCCCAAGCGATCCAGTGTTTCCCACTTGTGTCAGCATTGTCCTTAACACTAACAGGAATATTCTGCACCTGAAATCTTAATTTATTTATCTTTTGAAAGAATCCCACTTGCCCGACGTCCCTTTACTTTCAAATAGCCTCCACGAATCAACCTTTGGACAGTCTTGCCTCATACCTTCTGGACTGTGGCAAGGCGAGTTTTGATCTTTAACTTGTGGACCAGGCCTGTCCTTTTCCATTGCTATTTTCAAACTAATAGAATTGTGGTGACTTTGCCAAAGTGCTCCCCGACAAACACTTCAGCCCCTTTTTCTCCCTTGTTTTCCGAAGGGAGGTCAGGTTTCATCCCTTCCTCCAGTCGGACCAGTTACATACTGACTGAGACAGTTTTCTTGAACACACTGAACAAATTTCTTCAATTCAAGCTGTGAACACTCCGGCAATATCAGTCTAGGTTGAGAAAGTTAAAATCCCCGAACATTACAGCCCTATCATTCTTACAGATATCTGAGATCTCCGACTATTTGCTGCGCAATTTCCCGCTGACTGTAGTACGGTCATATCAAACTGATCATCCAGTATAGTTTCTCAGTTCCACTAACACAGTTTCACTGGGCGATCCCAGGAATATCCTCTCTCAGCGCTACAGCGATGTTTTCACTGATCAAAAACTCCACTCCTCCTCCTCTCTTGCCTCCCCTTCTATTCTTCCTGTAGCATCTGTCCCGGGTACATTGAACTGCCTGTCCTGCCCCTCCCTCAGTTTTGTTTCTGTAATTCCTGCATTATCCCTGTCCCATGCTCCCATCCATACCATGCGTTCATCTATATAACCTGCTAGGCCTTTTACATTAAAGTAAATACAGCATAATTGATGCGTTTTCCCTCAATGCCTGCTGTGCTCTTGCCTGGCTTGTCGATTG
>NW_025195183.1:2138-4339 GCF_004010195.1 Chiloscyllium plagiosum | reverse complement strand
GTGACTGTATTTGGGATTCTGGGCTGATGCCAGGTTTGTGTCTGTATTTGGGACTTGGGCTGATGCCAGATTTGTGACTGTAGTTGGGACTGTGGGAAGTTGCCAAGTTTGTGACTGTAGTTGGGCCTGTGGGGTGAGGACAGGTTTGTGACTGTATTGGGACTCGGGTATGATGCCAAGTTTGTGACTGTATTTGGAACTCTGGGCTGATGCCAGGTTTGTGACTGTAGTTGGGACTGTGGGAAGTTGCCAAGTTTGTGACTGTAGTTGGGACTGTGGGGTGAGGCCAGCTTTGTGACTGTATTTGGGACTCTGGGCTGATGCCAGGTTTGTGAGTGTAGTTGGGTCTGTGGGGTGATGCCAGGTTTGTGACTGTAGTTGAGACTCTGGTATGATGCCAGGTTTGTGACAGTATTTGGGACTGTGGGCTGATGCCAGGTTTGTGACTGTATCTGGGACTCTGGGCTGACACCAGGTTTGTGACTATAGTTGGGTCTGTGGGGTGAGACCAGGTTTGTGACTGTAGTTGGGACTCTGGTATGATGCCAGGTTTGTGATTGTAGTTGGGCCTCTGGGCTTTTGCGAGGTTTGTGACTGTAGTTGGGATTCTGCTGTGATGCCAGTTTTGTGACTGTAGTTGGGACTCTGGGCTGATGCCAGGTTTGTGACTCTCATTGGCACTGTGGGGTGAGGCCATGTTTGTGACTGTAGTTGGGATTCTGGTATGATGCCGGGTTTGTGATTGTATCTGGGACTCTGAGCAGATGCCAGGTTTGTGACTGTAATTGGGTCTGTGGGTGAGGCCAGGTTTGTGACTGTAGTTGGGACTCTGACATGGTGACAGGTTTGTGACTGTATTTGGGACCCTGGGCTGATGCCAGGTTTGTGTCTGTATTTGGGACTTGGGCTGATGCCAGATTTGTGACTGTAGTTGGGCCTGTGGGGTGAGGACAGGTTTGTGACTCTATTGGGAGTCGGGTATGATGCCAGGTTTGTGACTGTATCTGGGACTCTGGGCTGACACCAGGTTTGTGACTGTAGTTGGGTGTGTGGGGTGAGACCAGGTTTGTGAATGTATTTCAGACTCTGGAGTGATGCCAGGTTTGTGATTGTAGTTGGGTTACTGGGCTTTTCCGAGGTTTGTGACTGTAGTTGGGATTCTGCTGTGATGCCTGTTTTGTGACTGTATGTGCGACTCTGGGCTGATGCCATGTTTGTGACTGTATTTGAGACTCTGTGCTGATGCCAGGCTTGTGACTGTATTTCAGACTCTGGAGTGATGCAAGGTTTGTGACTATAGTTGGGACTCTGGGCAGATGCCAGATTTGCGACTGTAGTTGGGACTGTGGGGTGAGGTCATGTTTGTGACTGTAGTTGTGACTCTGGGTGGATACCACATTTGTGACTGTATTTGGGATTCTGGGTTAATGCCAGGTTTGTGACAGTATTTGTGATTCTGGGATGATGCCAGGTTTGTGACTGTAGTTGGGACACTGGGTGGATGCCAGGTTTGTGACTGTAGTTGGGACCGTGGGCTGGTGCCAGGTTTGTGACAGTATTTGGGACTGTGGGCTGATGCCAGGTTTGTGACTGTAGTTGGAACACTGGGGTGATGCTAGGTTTGTGACTGTAGTTGGAACACTAGGGTGATGCCAGGTTTGTGACTGTAGTTGGGACTCTGGTATGATGCCAGGTTTGTGACAGTATTTGGGACTGTGGGCTGATGCCAGGTTTGTGACTGTATCTGGGAATCTGGGCTGACACCAGGTTTGTGACTGTAGTTGGAACACTGGGGTGATGCTAGGTTTGTGACTGTAGTTGGGACTCTGGTATGATGCCAGGTTTGTGACAGTATTTGGTACTGTGGGCTGATGCCAGGTTTGTGACTGTATCTGGGACTCTGGGCTGACACCAGGTTTGTGACTGTAGTTGGGTCTGTGGGGTGAGACCAGGTTTGTGACTGTATTTCAGACTCTGGAGTGATGCCAGGTTTGTGATTGTAGTTGGTCCTCTGGGCTTTTGCGAGGTTTGTGACTGTAGTTGGGATTCTGCTGTGATGCTAGTTTTGTGACTGTATGTGGGACTCTGGGCTGATGCCAGGTTTGTGACTCTAGTTGGCACTGTGGGGTGATGCTAGGTTTGTGACTGTAGTTGGGACTCTGACATGGTGACAGGTTTGTGACTGTATTTGGGATTCTGGG
>NW_025195183.1:0-2112 GCF_004010195.1 Chiloscyllium plagiosum | reverse complement strand
CTGTAATTGGGTCTGTGGGGTGAGGCCAGGTTTGTGACAGTAGTTGGGACTCTGACATGATGACAGATTTGTGTCTGTATTTGGGACTTGGGCTGATGCCAGGTTTATGAATGTAGTTGGGCCTGTGGGGTGAGGACAGGTTTGTGACTGTAGTTGGGACTCGGGTATGATGCCAGGTTTGTGACTGTAGTTGGGACTGTGGGAAGTTGCCAAGTTTGTGACTGTAGTTGGGACTGTGGGGTGAGGCCAGCTTTGTGACTGTATTTGGGACTCTGGGCTGATGCCAGGTTTGTGAGTGTCGTTGGGTCCGTGGGGTGATGCCAGGTTTGTGACTGTATTTGGGACTCTCGGCTGATGCCATGTTTGTGACTGTATTTGAGACTCTGGGCTGATGCCAGGCTTGTGACTGTAATAGGGACTCTGGGCAGATGCCAGGTTTGTGACTGTAGTTGGGACTGTGGGGTGAGGCCATGTTTGTGGCTGTAGTTGTGACTCTGGGTGGATGCCAGGTTTGTGACTGTATTTGTGAGTCTGGGATGATGCCAAGTTTGTGACTGTATTTGGGACTCTGGGCTGATGCCAGGTTTGTGAGTGTAGTTCGGTCTGTGGGGTGATGCCAGGTTTGTGACTGTAGTTGGGAATGTGGGGTGAGGCCATGTTTATGACTGTAGTTGAGAATCTGGTATGATGCCAGGTTTGTGACTGTAGTTGAGACTCTATGGTGATGCCAGGTTTGTGACTGTAGTTGGCACTGTGGGGTGAGGCCATGTTTGTGACTGTTGTTGAGATTCTGGTATGATACCAGGTTTGTGACTGTATCTGGGATTCTGAGCTGACGCCAGCTTTGTGACTGTAGTTGGGTCTGTCGGGTGAGGCCAGGTTTATTAATGTATTTAGGACTCTGGGCTGATGCCAGGTTTGTGACTGTAGGTGGGACTGTGGGGTGAGGACAGGTTTGTGAGTGTCGTTGGAACTGTCGGGTGAGGCCATGTTTGTGAGTGTAGTTGGGATTCTTGTATGATGCCAGGTTTGTGACCATAGTTGGGACTCTGGGCTGATACCAGGTTTGTGATTGTGTTTGGGACTCTGGGGTGAGGCCATGTTTGTGACTGTAGTTGGGATTCCGGTATGACGACAGGTTTGTGACTGCAGTTGGGACTCTGGTCTGATGCCAGGTTTATGACTTTAGTTAAAAATCACACAACACCAGGTTATAGTCCAACAGGTTTAATTGGAAGCACTCTAGCTTTCGGAGCGACGCTCCTTCATCAGGTGGTCCGAAAGCATCGCTCCAAATGCTAGTGCTTCCAATTACACCTGTTGGACTATAACCTGATGTTGTGTGATTTTTAACTTTGTACACCCCAGTCCAACACCGGCATCTCCAAATTCATGAGGTTTATGACTGTATTTCTGACTCTGGGATGATGCTAGGTTTGTGTCTGTAGTTGGGACTGTGGGGAGAGGCCAAGTTTGTGACTGTATTTGGGACTCTGGCCTGATGCCAGGTTTGTGACTATGGTTGCGACTCTGGCCTGATGCCAAGTCAGTTATCATGCAGTTACCACTCCTAGCCACTAAGCAGCAGTGGCACTATTTAACCAAGTCGCAGGTGCTGATTAACAGGTAACATCACAACATGGCCCCACCCATCCCCACACGAAGTTTCCTGGCCGCTCTCAGGTTTGGATGTCATGCTGGCAGCACGCAACTTCCGGTGTCAGGTTCGGTTGGCTGGGAGTTTTAAAAGGTGACATTGTCTGAGCTGAGCTGTCACCTTTTCTTCTATAAAACCTTGTTATCTCTGGAAATATCACTTGAAAGAAGTTCTGGGATTTACATAATAATGAATCGAAACCTGCAACCCATTCTAAGTGATTAAAGACTTAACAGCAATCTAGGTTTGTTCCATACATCACCTCAATTGTTTGACACTTTGATCTTTTACTATAAATTCTGTGTCCTATGATCCACTAGCTACCTGACAAAGGAGCAGTTCTCTGAAAGTTAGTGCTTCCAATTAAAGCTGTTGGACCATAACCTGGTGTTTTAACTTTGTCCACCCCAGTCCAACACTGGCACCTCCACATCATACTTATTGATAGTTTAGGA
>NW_025195182.1:0-4339 GCF_004010195.1 Chiloscyllium plagiosum | reverse complement strand
CCTATTTTCCCACTCTCTGAATCATCAGTGTCTGTATATCTACTTTCCCACTCCCTGAAGCATCGGTGTCGGAATATCTAGTTTCCCACTCCCTGAGTCATCAGTGTCTATATATCTACTTTCCCATTCCCTGAATTATCAGTGTCTTTATATGTACTTTCCCACTGTGTGAATCGACTGTGTCTGTATATCTACTTTTCAACTCTCTGAACCTGCAATGTCGATATCGAGATCTATATATCTACTTTCCCATTCCCTGATGCATCAGTGTCTATCTATGTACTTCCCTAATCCCTGAATCATCAGTGTCTGTATATCCCCTTTTCAACTCGCTGAATCATCAGTGTCTATATACCTACTTCCCACTCCCTGAAGAAACAGTTTCTATATATATACTTTCCCACACCCTGAAGCATCAGTGTCTGTGTATCTACTTGCCCACTCCCTGAAGCATCAGTGTCTGTATTTCTCCTGTCCCACTCCCAGAAGCATCAGTGTCTGTATATCTACTGTCCCACTCCGTGAATTATCACTGTCTGTATATCTACTTTCCCATTGCAAGAAGCATCAGTGTCTGTATATCTACTTTCCAGTCCCTGAAGCATCAGTGTCTGTATATCTATTTTCCCACTCCCTGAATCATCACTCTCTGTATGTCTAGATTAGATTAGATTAGATTACTTTACAGTGTGGAAACAGGCCCTTCGGCCCAACAAGTCCACACCGACCCGCCGAAGCGCAAACCACCCATACCCCTACATTTACCCCTTACCTAACACTACGGACAATTTAGCATGGCCAATTCACCATGGCCTTTCCCACTCTCTTTGGAACTGTGGGAGGAAACCGGAGCACCCGGAGGAAACCCACGCAGACACGGGGAGAATGTGCAAACTCCACACAGTCAGTCGCCTGAGGCGGGAATTGAACCCGGGTCTTTGGCGCTGTGAGGCAGCAGTGCTAACCACTGTGCCACCGTGCCGCCCAAATCATCTACTTTCCCATTCCCAGAAGCATCATTGTCTACATATCTACTTTCCCACTCTCTGAATCATCAGTGTCTATATATCTACTTTCCCACTCCCTGAAGCATCGGTGTCTGTATATCTACTTTCCCATTCCCTGAAGCATCATTGTTTATGTATCTACTTTCCCACGCTCTGAATCATCACTGTCTGTATATCTATTTTCCCACTCCCTGATTCATCAGGGTCCGTCGATCTTCTTTGCCACTCCCTGAATCATCAGTTTCTGTACATCTACTTTCCCATTCCCAGAAGCATCATTGTCTACATATCTACTTTTCCACTCTCTGAATCATCAGTGTCTATGTATCTACTTTCCCACTCCCTGAATCATCACTGTCTGCATATATATTTTCCCACTCCCTGAATCATCAGTGTCTAGATATCTACTTTCCCACTCCCTGAAGCATCAGTGTCTGTATATCTACTTGCCCATTGCCTGAATCATCAGTGTCTATGTATCTACTTTCCCACTCCATGAATCATCATTGTCTGTCCATCTATGTCACCATTCCCTGAAGCATCAGAGTCAATATATCTACTTTCCCATTCCCTGAAGCATCATCGTTTTTGTATCTACTTTCCCACGCTCTGAATCATCACTGTCTGTATATCTATTTTCCCACTCCCTGAATCATCACTGTCTGTCGATCTACTTTTCCACTCACTGATTCATCTGTGTCTGTACATCTACTTACCCATTCTCTGAATCATCAGTGTCTATGTATCTACTTTCCCACTCCCTGAGGCATCACTGTCTGTATATCTACTTGCCCACTCCCTGAGGCATCACTGTCTGTATATCTACTTGCCCACTCCCTGAATCATCAGTGTCTCGACATCTACTTTCCCACTCCCTGAAGTATATGTGTATTTGTATCTACTTTCCCACTCCCTGAATCATCAGTGTCTGTATATGTACTTTCCCAATCCCTGAATCATCAACACCCTTCAATATGATCCACAACTCTGCCTACCTTAGTGTAATCTGCAAATTTACTAACCCATCCTTCTACGCCCACATCCAGATCATTTATAAAAATGACAAACAACAGTGGCCCCAAAACAGATCCTCGCAGCACACCACTGGTAACTGAGCTCCAGGATGAACATTTCCCATCAACCACCGCCCTTCTGTCTTCTTTCAGCTCGCCAATGTCTGATCCAATTCGCTAAATCACCTTCAATCCCGAAACTGCATATTTTGTGCAATAGCCTACCATGGGGAACCTTATTAAAATGCTTTACTGAAGGCGTTTGGAAGATCACTTTGATCTTCCAAAATTGCTAAAACCTCCTCTTTGTCAGCCTCAATCCCATCTAACCTGGTAGCCTGTATCTCCGTATTCTCACTGACATTGCCCTTTTCCAGTGTGAATACTGACAAAAAGTATTCATTAAGCACTTCTCCATATACTCAGATTCCACACACAACTTTCCACTTCTATCTTTGATTGGCCCTAATCTTACTCTAGTCATTCTTTTATTCCTGATATACCTGTAGAAGACCTTAGGGTTTTCCTTGATCCTATCCGCCAACAACATCTCACATCCCCTTCTGACTCTTCTTAGCCCTCTCTTTAGATCTTTTCTGGCTAACTTATAACTCTCAAGTCCACTAACTGAGTCTTCACGCCTCATACTCACATAAACTTTCTTCTTTCTCTTGACAAGTGCCTCAACTTCTTTAGTAAACCATGGCACCCTCTCTCCACAGCTACCTCTCAGCCTGATAGGTATATACTAATCAAGGACATGCAGTGGCTGTTCCTTGAATAAGCTCCACATTTCAAGTGTGTCCATCCCATGCAGTTTCCTTCCCCATCATATGCATCCTAAAGTTTGCCTAATCGCATCATAATTGCCTTTCCCCTAGTTATTCCACTTTCCCTGCAGTATATACATATCCCTGCCCATTGCTATTGTAAACATAATCGAATTATGGTCACTACCGCCAAAGTGCACACCTACATACAAATCTAACACCTGGAAGTGTTCATTCTCCAGTACCAAATCCAATATGGCATCGCCCCTTGTTGGCCTGACTACATACTGTGTCAGAAAACCCACCAGCACACATTGAACAAAAACTGACCCATTTAAACTACATGAACCATGTATTCCCAGTCAATGCTGGGAAAGTTAAAGACTCCATAACAACTACCCTGTTATTCTCGCTCTGATTGAGAAACATCTTTGCTGTCTTTTCCTCTACATCCCTGGAACAATTGGGAGGCCTATATAAAACTCCTTTGTTCTTGTGAGCTGCATAACTCAAGTATAAAAAGTGAAAGCCTACAGTAACTCAACTCACTGAGACTGCGTTTAGGTTCTGTCAGGACCACTGAGTTCCTGAGGTCATTACCATCTTGGTCCCAACATGGACTGAATCATAGAATCCCTACAGTGGAGAAATAGGCCATTTGGCCCAACAATTTCACACTGACCCTTTGAAAAGTATCCCACGCAGACCCATTCCCCTACCCTATTATTCTACATTTCCCCTCACGAATGTACCGAGCCTACACATCCCTGAACACTATGGGCAATTTAGCATGGCCAATTCACCTAATCTGCACATCTTTGGACTGTGGGAGGAAACCAGAGCACCCAGAGGAGACCCATGCAGACACACAGGGAGAATGTGCAAACTCCACGCAGAAAGTCACCCAAGGCTGGAATCAAACCTGGCACTGTGAGGCTGCTGTGCTAACCACTGAGTCACTGTGCTGAATTCCAGAGGTCAGGTGAGAGTGACTGCCCTTAACATGAAGGATGCATTTGACCAAGTGTGGCATCGAGGAGCCCTAACAAAACTGGAATCATTAGATAAACTGGAGGAAATCTCTGCTGGTTGAGTCATACCTGGTGTATAGGAAGATGGTTTTGGTTGCTGAAGGGTAATCATTTCAGCTCCAGGAGATTGTTGCAGGAGTTCCTCAGGGTAGTGTCCTAGGCCCAATCATCTTCAGCTGCTTCAGTGAATTCCCTCCATCATAAGGTCTGAAGTAGGGATGTTTGCCACTGATTTCATGATGTTGAGCACCATTCACAACTCCTCAGGTACTGAAGTAGTCCATGCAAAATCAGGCTAGGGCAAGTAACATTTGCACTGCACAAGTGCCAGGCAATGACAAGACAGAATCTAACCTTTGAACATTTGCTTCTTGAACTCAACGACCAACATCCTGGGTTTGTCATTGACCAGAAACTCAACTGGACAAACTACATAAAAACTGTTCTAGAGGAACAGGTCAGAGATTGAGAATTAGGCAAGTAACTGGCTTCCTGTCTCCCCTGTGACATAAATGCTG
>NW_025195181.1:0-4339 GCF_004010195.1 Chiloscyllium plagiosum | reverse complement strand
CGTCACTGCTTCCTCCTGTATTATAGAAAATATGTTGGCACTCTCACCAATATTCTGATGGAATGGCTCTCTGCACTGAATCTTCCTTTTAGTGTTTCCACCAAGTCTCCCTTTTACTCATACTCCTGTATTAATTCCTCCATTTACTGAATCCCGACCCCGATTCAACCATTTAAGGGTGCGCTGCTCTAATTCTCCCAGTTCCTGTTCCCATGCACCCATTCTCTAATTTAGCTCCACTGTGCACCAGTTCTTCCATTCAGTATTTCTCTGCAACAATTCTCCCATTTCGTCGTCCGCTGCCAGATTTCTCTCATCTTGGCAATCCCTGCATCATATCTCCAAATTCCCAAACCGCCAATATCCCCCCTTTCGTGATGAACAGCACTAACTCCCCCATTTCGTGGTCCACTGCATTGAATCTGGATCACTAATCCTTTGCAACATTTGCCTATTTACTGATTCACTGCCCGTGTTCTGCCATTTGCTCCAAATCTCGAAGTTATCAGCACCCTGCACCAGGTCTCTCATTTACTGATACCCCACACCAATTCTCCAATTCAGTGTTGCTCAGCACCATTTCGCCCAATTACTGATATCCTGAACAAGTTCTCCATTCAGTGTTGCCTTACACCAATCCTCATAGTGACCAATTTAGGGGTGCGCTACTCTAAATCTCCCTGCCCCAATTCTCCCATTTAGTGCATCACAGCATAATGCACCCATTTAGTGCTGATGCCCTGTTGCAAATTGTCACATTTCGATAAGCCCTTTCCCAATTTTTCCATTTAGTAGTTTCTTGCAATGATTCTCCAATTTAGTGGAGAGCTGCCAGAATTCTTAAATTTAGGTGTGGACATGTTGGACTGAAGGGTCTGTTTCCGTGCTGCACATCTCTAACGCTGTAATTAGTGTCCCACTTCCCTACACCAATTCTCCCATTTCCCAATCCTGCACTAAGTCGGGAATTTCACCAACTCACCCATTGAGGTTATCCTGCCCCAGTCCTCCCACTTAGAATTTAATGGCACCTGCATGAATTCTCCAATTATTGGTACCCTGCATCAATTCCTTCCATTTAATTGTTCCCTGACACACATCTTCCACGTACGGGTGCCCTGCTGATTTTTTTTTTCATTTAGTGATGCACTGAACTGAATCTTCAATTTACCGATTCTTGCAACATTTCTTCTTTTTATTGATTCCCTGGCACCTATTCCCCAATTTAGACAGGCTCTGCTCCAAATTTCCAAGATATTGGCACTCCCACCAATTTTCCAATGTAACGGCACTGTGCACCAGACCTTCCATTTATTGATTCCCACCAAATCTCCCATTTACTCATGTCCCTGTACTAATCCTTCCATTTACTGATGCCCGAGCCCGATTCTACCATTTAAGGGTGCGCTACCCTAATTCTCCCATTTACAGTTGCCATGCACCAATTCTCTAATTTAGCTCCACTGGGCACCGGGTCTCTCATTTACTGATGTCCCGCACCAATTCTCCATTTCAGTGTTGCTGAGCACCATTTCCCCCAATTACTGACGTCCTGAACAAGTTCTCCAATCAGTTTTGCCGTACACCAATCCTCATACTAACTGATGCCCTCGCCCAATTTAGGGGTGCCCTACTCTCATTCCCACATCAAGTACTGTCCTGTCCCAATTCTTCCATTTAGTCCTACACTGCACCAATTCTCCCATTCACTGCGAAACTGAAACTCTCCCATTTGGTGCTAACTGCACTAATTTGACAATATCAGATGCCCCGTTCCAAATTCTCTTATTTCGATAAGCCCTTGCCCAATCCTTCCATTTAGTAGTTCGTTGGAATGATTCTCCAATTTCCTGGAGCACTGCCAGAATTCTAACATTGACCCATAGACAAGTTGGACTGCAGTTCCTGTTTCCATGTTGTACATCTCTATGATTGTATGACTGTTTATGACTCCACTGCTCTGCACCATTTCTCCCATTTACCAATCCTGCACCAATCCTGAAACTGCACCAACTCTCCCATTGAGTATTATCCTGCCCAATACAGAGGCCGCTGCATAAATTCTCCAATTACTGTTCCCTGCCTCAATTCCTTCCATTTAATTGTTCCCTGAATCACTTCTTCCACGTACGGGTGCCCCTGCTGAATTGTTTTCATTTAGTGATGCACTGAACTGAACCTCTAATTTACCGAACCTTGCAACATTTCTTTTTATTGATTCCCTGGCCCGATTCCCCAATCAGGAATAGGTTCTTGTACTTTTGAAACTGGTGTCATAATTTCAAACTTGTATGTTGGGGCAGTAGAATTACCCTTCTAACAAATTCTGACAAATAGGATGAGATTTACATCGGATATCAGTTCGGCATGGATGTGTTGGAATGAATGATTTGTTTCTGAGCTTATATTGCTCTGAGTGGGTTGAGCTCCGGATTGTAGATTTATGAAGCAGAAAATAAAGTATGGCACAGGGTTAGACCGAGAAATCCTGCTGATCTCATCAGCTTTATCCTGTTTTCCTGATCCTCCTCCTTCAATCAATGCATTTTTCAGACCCTCAGAAATGAAATCAACTTCCTATCTGCATTGTGTCACTCTTTAAGATCTCTGTGTGTCTGAGTTCAGGTCATTTGATTGGAGACTGCGGATAGTGGGTCCCCAGTGAAATGGAAAGAATGGTGGAGGAGCTCACTGAGGGACATCTCTCAAAGTGAGAATCAGAAAGATGCTATTCCACATTGGAAGGGTTTAAGGTGAATTGATGGCTCAGAAAAATGTTATACGGATGTTTGTAAAACTTAGGAACTCTGACTGTTTTGTGGCTGGAGTTTATTTTATCCTTGTGTAGATTTAACACATTAATTCTCCCTCCCCAACACGACAGAAGATGTTGGAAATGTTCAGTGTTTCCAGCGGCTTCTGTAATTATTTCAGGTTCATGTTGGGAGCAGTCTCAGACTTTTCGAACAAAACAAACCCATCCTTGTGCTGCAACCAATATTTCAGTAAGAAATGGGAAGCAGCAGAGGGGAAGCTTCTGAGATGCCGAGAAATGCTGCCCAGTTCCACACTGCAATTCACAGGAACCATCACCAGGAAAAGTAAGGTGCAATATGACAGATCCGTTTTACCACAAAACGAAAGATTTATTTCCTCGATTTATCCCAGTGCCTTTCCTTTAAAAGGCTCTTTATAAAACTCAAGACTGCAATGGCCAGGAATCGAACGCGGGTTAACTGCTGGGAAAGCAGCTATGCTCCCCACTATCCCACCATCACCCTGCTAGCAGCTCCCTCCCCATTCCCAAAAACACTTAATAAGGCCGTGATCATCACCAACTGGATTGGGGCTGAAATCCAAACAAGAAATTGCTGGGGACGCTCAGCAGGTCTGACAGCACCAGAATCAGAAGCCTTCAGTTCTGAAGAACAATCCCTGGATCTGAAAGGTTCCCTCCCCACAGATGCTGCCAGACCTGCTGAGTTTCCCCAGCAATTTCTGTGCTGTCTCTCAGATCTGCAGCATCTGCAGCTCTTTGTTGGAAACAAAGCAAATGTTGAGCCACCGAAGGGGATATTGGGTCAGGTGATAATCTCCCTCATCCATAGAGGCAGATGGGAAAGAGCATGGAATTATAGACTCCCTACAGTGTGGAAACCGGCCATTCGGCCCATCATGCAGTCCACCAAGACTCACCCCCGCTACCCTCTTCCTGTAACCCCGCATTTCCCATGGCGAATTCACCTAACCTACACATCCCTGGACACTATGGACAATTTCCCATGGCCAACCCACCCTAACCTACACATCTCAGGACAGTGGGAGGAAACTGGAGCACCCGGATGGAACCCACACAGACCCAGGGAGAATGTGCAAACCCCACACAGACAGTCTTCAATCAGACAGGGATCTGGGTAATTGGAGAGGTTTGGAGAGGGAGTCCAGATGGTTAGATTGGCGTGTGAATGATGGGCCGAACAGCCTGACCTCAGTGCTGTAAAACCTCTACAGTAACACGCCTCCCTACATGCAGCATTCACCACAGTTTGTATTGTGTTTTAATCCGTCCTGTTATTGACCTTATTCTGAATGAAATGGATGGAGAGGGGTTGTTTGTGCACTCAGTCAGATCTGTGTATTGGTGGGTCAGGAGCATCATACCCAATAACAACAGGGGGAGGGCGGATTGAATTCCTACCCTTTACAGATCCCATTGCAACATGCCATTTCCTCATGGATTTCATTTGGGTTAAGATGTTTTATTTTTAATATCATTACAATATATTGATGCCCTTCTGTGCATGTTATGACTTTGGACAGACCGATCCCTCTTTTCTCT
>NW_025195180.1:2332-4339 GCF_004010195.1 Chiloscyllium plagiosum | reverse complement strand
TCCCTCCCTCGCTGTGTGTTTTCGTGTCCTTCCAGCGCTGTGTGTGTGTCCCTCCCTCGCTGTGTGTGTTCGTGTCTCTCCCGCGCTGTGTGTTCGTGTCCCTCTCTCGTAGTGTTTGTGCATGTCCCTCCCTCATTGTGTGTGCGTATCTCTCACTCTTGCAGTTTGTGCGTGTCCCCCTCGCTGTGTGTGAGCATGTCCCTCCCTCACTCTGTGTGAGCATGTCCCTCCCTCGCTGTGTGTGTGCGCGTGTCCGACACTTGCTGTGTGTGCGCGTGGCCCTCCTTCGCTGTGTGTGTGTTTGTGTGTGTCCCTCCCTCGCTGTTTGTGCATGTCCATTCCTGGCTGTGTGATCGTGTCTCTCTCTCGCTGTGTCTGTAATTTTGTGCTTGCGCATGCGCGTGTCCCTCCCTCGCTGTGTGTGCGTGTTCCCCTCTTTTTGTGAGTATGTGTGTCCCTGTTGTTCTGTATGTGTATCTCTCTTGCAGTGTATGTGAGTGTCCTTCCCTCACTTTGTGTGTGTGTGTGTGTGTGTGTGAGAGAGAGAGTATGTGTGTCCCTCCCTCGCTGTGTGTCTGCGTGTATCCCCTTTACTCTGTGTGTGTCCCTCCCTTGCTCTTTGGGTATATCCCCCTCACTGTGTGTGCTCATCTCCCCTTGCTGTGTGAGTTAATGTCCCCCCTTGCTGTGTGTGCGTGTCCCTCACTCGCCGTGTGAGTGCATGTCCCCTCTTGCTGTGTGTGCGTGCCCCCTCTCAATCTCTGTGCACATGCCCTCCCCCTCGCAGTGTGTGTGTGTGTCCCTCCTTCCCTGTGTGTATGTGTGTCCCTCCTTCCCTGTGTGCATGTGTGTCCCTCCTTCCCTGTGTGTGTGTGTGTGTTTGTGTATGACCCTCCCTCGCTGTTTGTGTGCATGTCTTTCCCTTGCTGTGTGTGCGTGTCCCTCCCTCACTGTGTGTGTGTGTGTTCCTCCCTCGCTGTGCGTGTCCCTCCCTCGCTGTGCGTGTCCCTCCCTCGCTGTGTGTGTCCCACCCTTGCTGTGTGTGTGTGTCCCTCTCTCGTGTGTGTGTGTGCCCCTCTCTCACTGTCTGTGTGTGCATGTCCTTCCCTCCCTCGCTGTGTGTGTGTGTCCCTCCCTCGCTGTGTGTGCGTGTGACTCCCTCGCTGTGTGTGCGCATGTTCCTCCCTCTCTGCATGTCTCAGCAAGTCCCTCCCTTGCTGTGTGTGTCCCTCGCTCGCTGTGTGTGTGTGTGTGTGTGTGTATGTATCTCGTTTGCTGTGTGTGTGTGTGTGTGTGTGTGTATCTCGTTTGCTGTGTGTGTGTGTCCCTTCCTCATTGTGTGCGTGTATGTGTCACACTCTCACAGTACGTGTTTATGTGTATCCCCCTTCGCTGCGTGTCCCTCACTTGCTGGTTGCGTGTGTGTCACTCTCTCGTGTTGTGTGTATGTGTCTCTCTCTCGCTCTGTGTGTGCATCACAGAAAGCAAATAAGGGTGTGGAGGGAAATATATTTCTGCTGCTGGGGTCCATTTGTAGGTGGTGGAAATGGCAGAGGATGATGAAATGTATCCGGAGGTTTGTGAGATGGAAGGTGAAGATCAGGGGAATTCTGTCCTTGTTTAGTTGTGGGATCCGTTGGGTTTGTAGAAGATGTCTGTGTTGAGTCGGTCACTGTTGATGGAGATGGAGAGCCCCAGGAAGGGGAGGGAGGGCAGTGTCCAAATGAATGTATAGCTGTGGAGCTGGTGTATTGGTGAAGGATTCACGTTTTAGATCACTAGAAGCTCTTCTCGGGTAGGAGTGACCGACACAAGCAGGATGGATTGCACTGAATTGGAAGGGAATTAAAGGGAGATTGCTGCAGTTGCGTGGGAGGATTTAAAGTAATAAGGTGGGGGTGTGGGACCCAAGGAGATAGTGAGGAAAGAGATCAATCTGAGACTGGTACAGTTGGGAAGAAAAGCAAGACAAACAGTCAGGGCAGGCAGGGACAAAGCAGAGAACAA
>NW_025195180.1:0-1326 GCF_004010195.1 Chiloscyllium plagiosum | reverse complement strand
GTGCTGGATGTCTTAAAATACATAAAGGTGGGTAAATCCTCTTGCTGAGATATTTGTATCATCGATAGTCACAGGTGTGGTGCTGGACGACTGGAGGTTGGCAAACGTAATGCCACTGTTTAAGAAGGGTGGTAAGGACAAACCAGGGAACTACAGCCCAGTGACCCTGATCTCAGCGGTTGGCAAGTTGTTGGAGGGAATCCTGAGGGACAGGATGTACATGTATTTGGAAAGGCAAGGACTGATTCGGGATAGTCAACATGGCTTTGTGCATGGGAAATCATGTCTAACAAACTTGATTGAGTTTCTTGAATAAGTAACAAAGAGAATTAGTGAGGCAGAACGATGTACGTGATTTATATGAACCTAAGTAAGGCATTCGACAAAGTTCCTCATGGGAGACTGGTTAGCAAGGTTAGATCTCATGGAATAAAGGAAGAACAAGCCACTTGGATACAGAACTGGCTTGAAGGTAGAAGACAGAGGGTGGTCGTGGATGTTTGATTATCAGATGGAGGCCTGTGATCAGTGATGTGCCACAAGGATCAGTGCTGTATCTACTGCTATAAGAGTTGGATGTGAACATAGAGGTATATGTAGTAAGTTTGCAGATGACACCAACATTGTCGGTGTAATGGACAGCGAAGAAGGTGACCTCAGAGTATAACGGGATCTTGATCAGATGGGCCAATGGGCCAAAGTTTCGTAGATGGAGTTTAATTTAGATAAATACAAGGTGCTGCATTTTGGAAAGGCACATCAGGGCTGGGCTTACTACACTTCATGGTAATGTCCTGGGGAGTGTTGTTGATCAAAGAAACCTTGGAGTTCATAGTTCCGTGGAAGTGTAGTCCCAGGAAGACAGCATAGTGAAGAAGGCATTGAGTATGCTTCCCTTGGTTGGTCAGAGCATTGAGTATAGGGGTTGGGAGGTCATGTTGCAGCTGTACAGGGCACTGGTTAGGCCACTGTTAGAATATTGCGTGCAATTCTGGTTTCCCTCCTAAAGGAAGGGTGCTGTGAAACTTGAAATGGTTCAGAAAAGATATACAAGGATGTTGCCAGGGTTGGAGGGTATGAGCAACAAGGAAAGGCTGAAGAAGCTGCAGCTGTTTTCCCTGGAGCGTCGGTGTCTGAGGGGTGACCTTATAGAGGTTTGTAAAATCATGAGGGGCATAGTTAGGGTAAATAAGGTTTTCTTTGTTTAAAGGAAATGTGACATTGATGTCCCAGGTGTGATTCAGTTGGTTAAACCACTCTGCATTAAGCCAAACAGAATTTATTTAAACACTTCGGTTGAATCACAAACAAAAGAAAGTGGCATTA